>NC_034187.2:48736400-49036400 GCF_002021735.2 Oncorhynchus kisutch | reverse complement strand
GACTCCAAGTTGTAGAAACATCTTGATGTGTTCTGACTTTTAAATATGAAATATTCTTATTCATGTCACTGAGGGAGAGGTGAATGTAGAGCGTTTACATTCTGTCAGAATATATTGTTAGACATCAGGGATCCTATGGAAGGACAAGGTCCACAGTCTGGTACAAGTCAACAGGACAGCTGTGAGGTGGGGAGGAGTGAGGAATTTGGACAGAGGTCAGATGAAGTGAGGAAGAACAGATATCACAAAAGTTATGTCTTGCAAGGGCCTCCTGAGTGGCGCAGTGGTCTAAGGCAGGATCTCTAGCTGTGGCACTACAGATCTGTGGCACTACAGATCCTAGTTCGAGTCCAGGCTCTGTCGCAGCCGGCCGAGACTAGGAGACCCATGAAGCGGTGCACAATTGTCCCAGCGCCGTCCGGGTTTGGGGAGGTTTTTGCCGGCAGGGATGTTCCTGTCCCATTACGCACTAGCGACTCCTGTGGCGGGCCAGGCGCAATGAACGCTGACACAATCGCCAGGTGTACGGTGTTTCCTCTGACACATTGGTGCGGCTGGCTTCTGGGTTAAGCGGGCGTTGTGTCAAGAAGCAGTGCAGCTTGGCTGGGTTGTGTTTCGGGGGACGCACGGCTCTCGACCTTCGTCTCTGCCGAGTCCATACAGGAGTTGCAGCGATGGGACAGGACTGTAACTATGTTAATAGGATTTATATGTTTATATGAATTCATATGGTTCCACCCTGAAACGGTTCCACCCTGAAACCATATGATTGTATGAAATTGATTAGAATCATGAGATTATTCTAATGATGTGAGGTTTTAGTCTGTAGAATTATATATCCGTGAGTGTAGTTTTTTGTCAGAATTAGGGTATAACAATATCTGTACAATATGTCTATTATAGTATCTTAAAAACAGACTGTCTGAGCAAGATTCGGTGCAGACCTTGGCTGGGGGCCACAGTGTACTTCCCAGGGTCTCCCTATCTTGAGGGAGGAGTGATTCTCATGGACTCCCCTAATCATTGTCGGCTGGGTAGCAGGACAGTGGGTGCGTAGGATACCTAATGTTTGTGTGTGAAAGAAGCCAGTATAAAATGAATGGTTTTGTACAACAGACCAGCGCTCTCATGAATAAACCTTTTTGACTATTTTAGCTGGGCCTCCGTCTCTTTCATTTCAACCCGTACCTTACAAATTCTGGGTTGCAGACTGAGTAATATAATTGAATTGGGTTATGAACCTTGAGAACATAATTCTCGTAACAAACTACCAATTGGATACCACAAAATTGGGGAGGAAAGGGGGGGGAAATAAATCAACCGGTGTGTTGGCTGTTCATAGATGTAAGGAGGAGACACCAACATAGAAGGAAGGGTTAAATACTTGTGCTTGTGTGAATATGTCTTGGTCTTATGCAGCTGTGTGACCCAGTTGGTGAATAAACTTGGTTTGAGCTTTACTAATCGTCCGTGAGTTTGTATTCTTTATTTAGAACCTAACAATTGGCGCTGCGAACTTCAGAGTCCGAATCAGTGAAACAGGAGCCTGCACCAGAAATAAGGTAGTTCCTACACCTGTTACCAGTCATTATTTAGTACTTACCAATCTCAAGAATGATCAATGGAAACAGGATGCACCTGAGCTCAATTTCAAGTCTTGTAGCAAAGGGTCTGAATACTTATGTAAATAAGGTATTTCTGTTATGTATAAATTAGAAAAATTTCTAAAAACCTGTTTTCACTTTGTCATGGGGTATTGTGTGTAGATTGCTGAGGAACTTGTTTTATTTAATCCATTCTAGAATAAGGCTGTAATGTAACAAAATGTGTAAAATGTCAATGGGTCTGAATACTTCCGAAGTCACTGTAGGTACTTCGTGTGTGTGTGGTGAAGCTTGTTTATGTATTTACAAGATAGAACTACAGTATTGTATTGACAAGGTGATGTTGACCAGCTGCGGATGAGTGTGGAAATGACTTGGTTGAACATGGACATGTTTTTGTTTGGGTTACTGTTTTGAAAAAATATGTTGTATTTAAGGCTAGATGTCAAATGTACTTACTACTTGCAGAACACAAAAATGATTATCTATTACCTTTCATGACTGACAAACTTTGGAACACCAGTCATCTTTTTTGGCTTGGGGATGCCTAATACAGACAGAAGCATGTCTGTTCTATGAAATATAATCTCAAATATTTTATTTTCTCTGTTACTCTGTGTGCACTGAACTGACATGCATGAGTATTGATGACACTCCGATGTTCAGATTAAGGGAATGAAGTAGTCTATAATGCGCACCACACAGTGCTCAAATCCGACAGCGGTTTGTAGCCTATTATAGCTGCTGGGGAAATGTATTCAAAGCCTATATTTTATCACTCGATGTAACTTTTCAGTGCTACTATTTTTGTAATGTTATTAATGAAACAAAATGAAACAACCCCATAGTAGAATAGTTGACCGATTTACCTAGTTAGCTTGTGTGTTCATTCTCGAGGCTCATTGAAATTGCTAGAGCCATAGGAGGGACAGATGTATTCTGACAAGCAGTCAATGCACGACAATGTTTAATGCAATCGCAGGAAAACTTTTAAAAGCCGTTTTGGCCTTTGTTAAAAGAAAGAGGGGATCCCAGTTTGACATTACTACCAGTGTCCAATGGGGTAAATGCAGATAGCCACTACGCTTCATCAGTTGGTCTACAGGTGATAATAATTTTTGCCAATAGCACATCTGATAATTTAGACTGTGCATAGGCTGGTACAATGTTAAAATATATTTTCTACCTTTTTTACCAAAATGTTATTAGACCCATTTCTGGAGGTTTTATCAAATGCAGACAGATAATTGGTTCGTTCAACATGGGTTTTTTTGTCTGTAAAATTAACTATGTGAGAAATGGCAGTGAAAACACCTTTTTATGCGCAATTAAAAAAAATATAATAACCATCAAGTAAAGTCAATTTGAATCACGCGATGATATGGTATGTGGTGCTCCCACTGCGACTCGGGAAACCATACAGTTTATTAGGCTACAGATTAAATAAATTATGAACTTCAGAGTGGTGAAAATGCACAGTGATCTTGATGTTCCTTTCCATTAAATATCGAGGGTCTTATTCTGGTAACATGATCAATGCTTGACTGCCGTTTAACAAATACAAATATTCTTGCTCTTATCCATAATAATCTCATCATGTAGACTAGCCTACCTGCACAGTATCTGCCAGCTGTTGGCTAGTGCACACGTGCCAAGACCAGAGTAAGCACTGTCGTGTCTTTATCATTAACTGAAGACTTATGTTTTTATCAAAGATTCTCTGTAATTAAGTATTACGCGATTAGACTGATTAATCATGTAACCGTAATTACTAGGAAGTCGGGGCACCAAGGAAAAATATTCCGATTATAAAGTTATCATTTCCTTAAAATAACTTTTCAGATATTTTATCTGATCAATTAGTCTTCGAATGAATGAATGATTTACTTTACCTCACGTTAATCTCATTCCAAACGTCGTAAATGGTTGGTTATCTGCACTAACCCAGTCTTCACTATGAGTTATCCATACATCATCAATTGTCTTAAATAATGTATTTATTACTAAGTAATTCACAGAAACGCATAAACAAACAAACAAGGTAAATGTGGTTACATGAAATGATAGGAGAATGTTCCCTAGTGGGCTAAACCGACATGGCGGCTTGTTAGACAACCTCGTTTTAGAGAATTTGGCAGTACGTCCAACCAGCCTCACAACCGCAGACCACTTGTATGGCGGGTCACAGTTCTGGTTAGCTTTTACGTTTTTAAATCGGAAATGGTCTTGATCTGTGATGCCCCAAGGCTATTCCGATTCTCTGGCAGTATTTCCAGCCGCTTTGGCACAACATTTAGAGGGTTCCATACCGTTGAATGCTGAAAGAAAGAATTCAATTTATTTTGGCTATACCGTTGGATGTTACTAAGCAGCATATGTACACCCTTACTGGGAGAGCAGGGTACTGCATGGCATGGTTGGCCGAATATGCTCAAGTAGTACAACCACTTGCTGATCTCATCTACGGCCACAAGATGGTGGCGAATGACCTCATTAAGTGGACTCCTGAGGCTAAGTTGTCTTTTGACTAGGTTGAAACAGATTCTTATCTCAAATCAAAACAGTTTATTTGTCACGTGCGCCGAATACAACAGGTATTACAGTGAAATGCTTACTTACCGGCTGTAACCAATAGTGCACAAAAGGTGTTAGGTGAGCAATAGGCAAGTAAAGAAATAAAACAACAGTAAAAAGACAGGCTATATACAGTAGCGAGGCTACATACAGACACAGGTTAGTCAGGCTGATTGATGTAGTATGTAGATATGGTTAAAGTGACTATACATATATATGATGAACAGATAGAAGCGGTAGCGTAGAAGAGAGGGTGGCGGGACACAATGTAGATAGCCTGGTTAGCCAATGTGCGGGAGCACTGGTTGGTCAGCCCAATTGAGGTAGTATGTACATGAATGTATAGTTAAAGTGACTATGCATATATGATAAACAGAGAGTAGCAGCAGCATAAAAAGAGGGGTTGGGGGGGGCAAATAGTCCGGGTAGCCATTTGATGAACCGTTCTGGATTCTTATGGCTTTGGGGGTAAAAACTGTTGAGAAGCCTTTTTGTCCAAGACTTGGCACTCCGGTACCGCTTGCCATGCGGTAGTAGAGAGATCAGTCTATGACTGCGGTGGCTGGGGTCTTTGACAATCTTTAGGGCCTTCCTCTGACACCGCCTGGTGTCGAGGTCCTGGATGGCAGGCAGCTTAGTCCCAGTGATGTACTGGGCCGTATGTACTACCCTCTGTAGTGCCTTGCGGTTTGAGGCCGAGCAATTGCCGTACCAGCAGTGATGCAACCAGCCATGCTCTCGATGTTGCAGCTGTGGAACTTTTTGAGGATCTCAGGACCCATGACAAATCTTTTGAGTTTTCTGAAGGGGAATAGGCTTTGTCGTGCCCTCTTCACGACTGTCTTGGTGTGTTTGGACCATTCTAGTTTGTTGTTGATGTGGACACCAAGGAACTTGAAGCTCTCAACCTGCTCCACTGCTCGGTCCTCCTTTTCCTGTAGTCCACAATAATCTCCATAGTCTTAGCTACGCTGAGGGATAGGTTGTTATTCTGGCACCACACGGCCAGGTCTCTGACCTCCCTATAGGCTGTTTCGTCGTTGTCTGTGATCAGGCCTACCACTGTTGTGTCGTCTGTAAACTTAATGATGGTGTTGGAGTCGTGCTGGCCATGCAGTCGTGGGTGAACAGGGAGTACAGGAGGGGACTGAGCACGCACCCCTGTGGAGCTCCAGTGTTGAGGATCAGCGTGGCAGATGTGTTGCTACCTACCTTCCAAAGAGCCTGTGGTTGTGGAGATGGCGTATGATGGTGCTTTTTAAAATCTGGTGACCCCAAGACACCACCAAGGAGGCAAATTCTTTCACAGTGATTCTTGGGGATTTTGTTGCTTCTCTCACGATCCCCCTCCATATCCTGGGGGGCAAAATGCATTTGCGTCTTCTACCCATGAGGTTTTCAACTGTTCCATATCTTTTGAATTTTTTAATAATTGCCCCGACAGTGCTCAGTGGTATATTCAATCGTTTGTGGATCTTCTTGTAGCCATTACCAGATTTATGAAGGTCTACGACCATCTGTCCCTTTTGAATTGACAGTTATTTTATTTTCTTCATGGTGTTGGTTAATAACAAAGGGATATTGAATGCGTGTTACCTCATTTTTATACCCTAGTAAAAAAGGAAGTTCCTTAACACTTAGATACACTTAAATAAGTGGAATTTTAAAGTGGCCTTTTATTGTTGGTAGCACAAGGTGCGCCTGTGTAATGATCATGCTGTTTAGTCAGCTTCTTGATATGCCACAACTGTCAGGTGGATGGATTATCTTGGCAAAGAAATGCTCAGTAACAGGGATGTAAACACATTTGTGCACTAAATTTGAGCGAAATAATATTTTTGTGCTTATGGAATATTTCTGGGATCTTTTATTTCAGTTTATGAAACATGGGACAAAAACTTTACATGGTGTGTTTATATATATTTTTTCAGTGTTTATACAAGATACTTCTAGCAATATAATATGACCATATGAACATATGACCAACTGCTCAAAACAGTAGTAGTTCGGCGGAAGCAGAATGCTGTGAACCTTTTACCTGGAAATCCTTTTATGATGTTGTGCAGGTTTTTATTTTATTTTTTTAGTATTTTTTATGTTATTATTAACAACAAATCAATACAGGAAGTACATGTGGGAACACAATTATATGTGAATAATATACAATGGACAATCGGGGCTAGGGGCGGGGGACTAGGGGTTACAATATCACATTACACAAGTACCTTAATTAAGGGACATGCATTCATTATTCTAACAGCTTTTTTGTTAATAGAGTATTTAATTGTCTTAAAATACAGTTCAATTTATTTTTGTACGGTAAGAAAATGTGATTTTTTTTTGTTTGTAAATGTACATTTGTGAATTTGAAATTTGGCCAAAAGAATAATGAAATTAATTACATAAAAATGTTTCAGCTTATTTCTATCGTAGGTAAAGAATCCAAGCAATACAATCCCAAAAAAGATGCAACACTGTTTCTGGGTGGTCATTACAAAAGGAGCAATTTGAGTTGATGTTTTCCTTAAACTTCTTCATATAGTGAGTCAACCACTCACTATATGAAGAAGTTTAAGGAAAACATCAACATCAATTTGAGTTGATGTTTTCCTTAAACTTCTTCATATAGTGAGTCAACCACTCACTATATGAAGAAGTTTAAGGAAAACATCAACTCAAATTGCTCCTTTTGTAATGACCACCCAGAAACAGTGTTGCATCTAATATTTATGAATAATGTTAAGGAAACTTCCTTAATTTTGTTATCAAGTAGGTATGTGTGTGGCAACATCCAAACTTTTTTCCAACAAATATGATCAATAAATCCATTCCAATAAGGCATGACATAAGGTATAGATCGATACAACGTCCTCCTGAAACAAGGTTCGCATTGCTCTGTTGTTGAATGGACCAAAAGAGAAACACATCTTTCCTACTGATGAGTCAACAGGGTCAACGGAAGGTAGGCGTATTCACGTTCCTGTATATAAAAAAAAGCAACACCTGAGGGAATGGCATCTAAAAACAATTGCAAAATCTTTAGGTGTTCCAGGGACCTTGTAAAGTGATAAGAATTCCTTATAACTGAGTAAAAGACCCTCTGCATTTACCAGTTGGCTCACCAATAGGATATTATTTCGGAACCAATATTCTAAAAACAAATAAGTATTTTTATACAATATATCCCGAATATTCCATATATAATATCTGTGTGGAGATGATGTTGTGTAGGTATCGTATTGCAATAGTAGATGGCAGCATCGTTTTGAAACGGACGAAGAAGAATGCGACCATGTTGAATTAGCAAGAACAAACACAATAGAGACGGTTTATTTGGAGTGAATGTAATCTAACGGTAAAGTGTTGATCTGAGGCCAAAAAAATGTGATATATAACATCAGGGGGAGAGAAAGGTGAGCGTTTCGGTCTTTCATGTTCAATTTGTATTAGCTATAAATATTTCAAATGAGTCGACTTTCGCTAGGCAAGCTAGCTAATCCTGTCAGACATTGAAAACGACTGCCCGGTAGCCATCCAAGTTGACGAAACTGGCTAGATAGTGAGCTAGCTGGCTAATGGCAATTAACTGTAACGTTAACCTGGCATATATAAATAAATCATATATAACCGATTGCATCTGTGATGTAATGCTAGCTAAATAAATTAGTATTTACAGTACTGTTATGTAGTTACGTTAGCCAACTTGCATGTTTTCGTCAAAGCTGGCGTGGCTAACGTAACGTCAGTAGCTAGCTAGATGGCAAAGTTAACTGGCTAACTAAATATCTTCCTCTAAAGTTGGCAATATGAATGGCCTTTGTCGCACTAAATCAAATCGCGCCCGAAGCTAACTGTTACTGTCTGGAACATTAGCTGACTTCCTATCTTTATTTGCCTAGAAGGGCACCCCTGTTGTTCGATCAGTTTAGCTATAAAATTAGCTAACTTGCATTGAATGTCAGTGCTAGCATAGCTACTAACGTTATTTGGCTAGCTAGGTAGGTCGCATCTAACTATTCATTTTCGTAACTAACTACTTTTGTAGCTAACTACAGTTACTTTTTTTATTAAATTGTCCATACATTTGGACTTAACTTTCAATTAAATGCAGATTCTTCTAATACCTTCAAAGTAATTTCAAACTTTGCACGTTATAACGTTTCGATGGGTCCCACATTTTGTTGACATTATAGCCTGAAGTTTCGCACGTCTATGATCTGGTCCCTAACTGTAACTGTATGCGCTTGTAGTGTAGGCAACTCTTTTGTCATCTGTGGTCATGCCTTACACGAGTTGACTGGAATACACTACAGACTGATCCACCGAGCCAACACTTGTGCCTGCCACCCAAATACGTATTTTATATTATGTAGTTGGGGACTTGAACAAAATGTTTGGGCATCTATTCTACATTGTATTACGTTTTAAAGCAATGTCTAGGGCTTGGCCTATATAGTGTTCATCCTGACTACTAAAACAATTGTTCCTTCTTCCTGTCAGGTGACACAGGCTTGAACTGAATACCGCCTGACTCGCACGCAAAGCTACACACTTTGACAGAAGACCTGCGGTGTCTACAAGCGAGGAGGGAGACCCAGCTGAAACAAACAGGACAGACAGAGGGGATCATAAAGCTGTTTTGCGTTTTGGACTACAATGACCCTTTATTTGATTTTCAACATCAGGAAACTACTTTCACATGTGGATGGACATGTATATACACACAGAGTGGAAAACAAATATTGAACAATAAGGACCATATTATTTTGGAGAAATATTTGTACAAAGGTTTGAAAAACCATTTATAAGAACATCGATGTTGCGCAGTTCAAAGGGACTCGACGCAAAGCAAGGAAATGTTTAATCAAAGAAAGAGATGTAACTTTTGAACAAAGATTATTTTACTGATACTATTCCCTCGGTTCAAATTGTCTTCGCAGTTCTATTGCAGGACTTAAACTCCTTGATACTTGTTTACATACCATTTTTTTTAAATATTGTGTTCAGGTATAAAATATTTATGCATTTGAATGCATATAGCTCTTCATTTGGAAGAGCTCTTGTGTTAAGACTTTTCATACGTCAGTAAACTCTGAAGGGGACTAAACTGCACGTGTGTGTATATGAAAGAACTACAAATATACTTCTGTTGTAAAAGCTTTGGACTAAAAATAATGGAGAATATTGTTGAATGCCTTTTTTAGACATCTACTTTCGAAGAGGCTTTTTAAGAAAAGGAAGAAAAAGCTAAGGGAGGGTAAGACGTAAATCTTTGAGAGTAAAAACAAAGGAAAGACATGGCATCCGCAAGAACGGAGAACCTTGGCCCTATCTGCATGGGACTGAACAAGCAGAACGGGCAGCTTAGGGGGGTGCCTAAACCGGCCTCTCCTCAATCAGGACCCCTCGTCCTGGGCTCTCTGTTAAGCAAGGCTGTAGGTGCACCCCAGAAAGCAGGTGCTTCCCTGGAGGGAACTGGCATTAGGTACACATTTCTCTTACACACCTGTTTCACCCCAATTGTGTGCTGCTCGTATAGTATATTTTACTTTCATACCAAGTGATTACCCAGTAGAGTTGTAGTTTTTTTTTTTACATCAGCAGTGAGTGTGTTCAGGTGTTTTCTTAATACCCTCTTAGAAGACCTGCATGGTTCTGGTACCGGTTCCGACCAACATTTTCACTTATAAATCGCTCTGTGGATACCATGGATCAAAATGGCTTGCGTTGAGCAATAGCCTTGGTTCCCACGGACACTGTTGTTTTCTGAGCCTGTGTGATGCAGGATGTGACATGTGAAACCACTTGAAGCTGGGATGTCTCTTCTACCATAATTTGCTCTTCTGACTGTCCAACTTCTGGTTGAACCCTACAATCACACATGCCTGCAGTCATTACATCGTAGTGCAGCAGGAGTGAGTGGTTTCATCACGGTAGCACATTCAGAGATCGATTTGTAGCCATTCATCTAAATTTTAGAGATCTGAGGTCTTCACAGCGATGGGGGCAGACATTCTGATCAAGAGGGACCTTTAGAAAATATACACATCTATATATTCTCCACTAAACATACAAATATGTATTTTTTTATACTGCATAACACTGCGTGACACTGCATAATTTTGGCTCTGTACGCCGCCACAATGGTTTTGAAAGGAAACAATCAACATGTGCTTTAAGTGTAGACTTCGTTTTTAATTGAAGGGTTTTGTCAATTATTGTATGAACCGTGTAGAAATGACTTTTTTTGTTTATATACATAGCCCCCCAATTTTAGGGGCTCAAAAGTAATTGGACAAAGGAACAATCATAAATTTAAATTGTGAGTTTTAATACTTGGTTGCAAATCCTTTGTATTCAATGATTGCCTGAAGTCTGGAACCCATAGACATTACTAGATTCTGGGTTTCTTCCCTGGTGATGCTCTGCCAATCCTTTACTGCAGCTGTCTTCAGTTCCTGCTTGTTCTTGGGGTGTTTTGCCTTCAAGTGAAATGTATGCTAAATTGGATTCAGGTGATTGACTTGGCCATTACAGAACATACCACTTCTTTTCCTTAAATTATTGTGTTGCTTTCGCAGAATGCCTCGGGTCATTGTCCATCTGCACTACCTCCACCACCGTCCAATGAGTTATGAAGAATTTGGCTGAATCTGAGCAGATAATATAGCCCTAAACACTTCAGAATTCATCCTGCTGCTTTGTCAGCAGTCACGTCAATAAATACAAGGGAACCAATTCCATTGGCAGTCGTACATGTCCACGCCATAACACTACCTCCACCATGCGTCACAGATGAGGTGGTATGCTTCGGATCATGGGCAGTACCTTCCCTTCTCCATACTCTTCTCTTCCCATCATTCTGGTACAAATTGATCTTTGTCCATAGGATGATGTTCCAGAAATGTACATGTATTTATTTTATTTTTTAATGTTTTTTGGCACTCTAATCTGCTATTCCTTTTTTTTTAGGCTTACCAATGGTAAGCAAGGCTTTTGGTCAACCTTCTGTATTTACTCTGGTGAAGTCTTCTATTGATTGTTGACTGACACAGATACGCCTGCCTCCTGGAGGGTGTTCTTGATCTGGCCAACTGTTGTGAAGGGTTTTTTAATAATTTTTAATAATTATTCTGTCATCCACCACTGTTTTCTGTGATCTTCCAGACCTTTTGGTGTTCCTGAGCTCACCAGTGCGTTCTTTCTTTTTTAAGAATATACCAAATAGTTGACTTGGCCACGCTTAATGTTTTTGCTGTCTCTCTGATGGGTTTGTTTTGATTTCAGCCTAATGATGGCTTGCGTCACTGGCAGTGATGACTCTTTGGACTTCATATTGAGGGTAAACGGCAACAGATTGCATATGCCATACTTGAAATCAACTCAATACTTTTTTTTATCTGCTTACTTGTAAATGTACTAATGAGGGAATAACACACACCTGGCCATGGAACAGCTGAGCAGCCAATTGTCCAATTACTTTTGGTCCCTTAAAAAGGGGAAAACCACATAAAAAGTGCTGTAATTCCTACACCGTTCACCCAATTTTGGATGTAAGTACCCTCAAATTAAATCTGAAAGTCTGCACTTTCAACTCCTATTCATTATTTAATTTCAACTCCAATATGCTGTGGTAGACAGCTAAATAATAGTAACTAGGTCAATGTCCAAATATTTATGTACCCGACTGTATAAGGAAGGTTAAATCTTATAGATGCTGGTTTTATAATTTGATTATACTATATTTAGAAACATGTCATTTCAAGCCTTATTAATACAGTTTTGAATAGGAAATACATAAAATATTTCATTTTTATCATATTTGTACTTTAGCTTGTGTCCTCAAGTGATAACTTTTTTTTACCTGAAAGGTGGGATTGTAACCTTTTGAGCATGCAGCATTGCTAGTTATTGTTTATCCCTCTCATGAGGGCCCACATTTTTTGGGATTACATAGATGACATTTTTGGGTTGCATTTAACTGGTTAATTGCACTCTTCTCATTGGTGCCCTTCATCAGATTTGGAGATGACTGGAAAAAGAGCCTACAGCTCCCTCCCAAAGACACTAGAGTCAGAACCTCTGTAAGTCATGGTACAATGCAGCATGCTTTTTTTCACAAACTCACAGGATTTTCCCAGTGTAATTTTAATCAAATCTGGTACTTCTGATGTCTAACCTATTCTTTGCTGTGTCCCAGGATGTAACATCCACTAAGGGAAATGAGTTTGAGGACTACTGTCTGAAACGGGAGCTCCTGATGGGCATTTTTGAGATGGGCTGGGAGAAGCCCTCCCCTATCCAGGTACAACACTCACTGGGAGCTTCTCTGCCCACCGATCACCTTTGAAACTGGGGGATTCCCTTGCTGTAAATTTGGCTCCTGTTTCTGATGCCTATAAAAATATAGGCAAATATATATAGCTACTTTAATGTTACAAAAGTTTAATGTAACTTTTGTATCATTTCAGCCAATAGTTTTGAGTGGTGCTCACGAGCCATAACGGGTCCCCGTTTTTGTGTACTACATCATTCATTTCATATGATATGTTAATAATTTGTTGAGCTTAAGATCCTGGACTTTCTTTAAAGTCTTTAAAGTTCTGCATAACTGAAGTCTTGACTTTTGGTAGTTTGTCATAGTGATAATGTTACATATTTTGACAATAGCCATGTTTTTTTTTGTGTGCTACAATATGTTAAACCAGAGTTTGTCACCTTTCAGGAGGAGAGCATTCCCATAGCCTTGTCAGGACGAGACATCCTGGCCCGAGCCAAGAATGGAACAGGGAAGAGTGGGGCCTACCTCATCCCCATGCTGGAGAGAATAGACCTGAAGAAGGATTATATACAGGGTGAGATGAGGTGCTTCACATTACTCTTTCCCTCCTTTTTTTACTCTACTTATCTCTACTACTGACGGCTCCAGGCTAACATTTTCCCCTGGTACTTAGTGCTGTGGCGCTCATAAAGACAACCGGTCTCACAGTAATGGACTGTTAATTAACATAAACACATTTAGCATCTCTTGGCCTCCGCATACAAAAGCTGCTGATGCACTTTTTTGTTTTAAAAAGTAATACATCAATTTGATATACACCATCACAATACATCCATTATTTTAGGCGGGTCTAAAGAAACATGATATAAAGAAAATGTATTTCAGAAGAACAGAATGAGTTGGCCTACTGTATGTTATCTGGCTATGCGCCATGCCATAGGCCAGGGATGGGCAACTTTTGTAGACCTGTGGACCAATTTCACAGAATAGCATGAATTTAGTTATAAAATTGCAACGTCTTTTTCTCTACCCCATGGCAAAATGTGTAGAATTGCAGTGAACTTGCTTTAAAACAGCAACATTTATTCTAATTGCAGGAAATGTATTTTATGTACGGATGTGGGCACGCAGACCCATGAGCAACTGCGGCCCCTCAGTTCCATTTTCTTTTTGTGACCCCCAATCGAAGTTGCCCATTCCTGCAATATGCTTGTTCATTAAACAGACAAGATACAGTGTGTTTAAGGCCTTTGCCATTGTTATATATTATGATTTTATAGTAAGAATATAATTGAACATAGCTGAATGAAATGGAAAGGATTTTTCCCATTCAGTAGTTATTTGGCAGCTTTGATAGTGGTTTTTGCGTGAGATTTTATTTATTTGTCCATACAATTAAAAAAAAATATTGTAGACCTGCATTGACAGGCCCCAGCGGTCTTTATATCATGCAGTCGTGAGATGCGTTTTGAGTTAAAAGCAAGCTGCGTGTGCACATTTGTTGATATTCATTGCTAGTTATTGAGTCATTTGCCCAGTTATAGCTCATTTTTGGTCAGCAATGAAAGTCCAGGAAAAGTCATGGTATGTGCATCATCTGTGTGTGCCAGTGAGCTGTTGCGAGAGAAATTACATTTGCTCAGCATGGACAATTGATATGTTAGAAACTAATAGTGTAGTTTGGCTGGTTCTTGCTAGTTAGCTATTTAGCTATTAGCATCATTGTCATGTCCTAAAATTACTTTCCACCGCCCCTCGTGTATAATCACAAATGGCCGACATGCAGTTGGTAGGGGCGCACAGTTGATGAAACCAATGCTGCATACTCCAGTTGTGAAAGTCTCTCAAGCGCTGAAATTGGCTAGGATTTTCCTCTATTCAATACTGGCTATGTAATTCTGACAAAGTTACAAAAATATTCCTAGAATAGCCTAATTGACAGGTAACTCTTATGCTTTCAAGATCTCCCCTGAATACTGAATATTTTAACCTTTACAAATAGATAAACAGCTTAGACAGCTACCTCGTCCACCTTAGCCATCTGATCCCTGGTTCATTGAGGGAATTATTTTTTATAAAGACATGGAAAGTATTTGGTTGTAATTAGTGATGCACCGATATGACATTTTTGGCCGATTCAGATATTTTCCTTGCCAAAAAAAAACTGATACCGATATATAAAGTTTGTGGCCTTTTTAGGCATTCTAGTACAGTTAAATTGTTCACACACACATGGATGCAGCGGTCTAAGGCCCTGCATCTCAGTGCAAGAGGCGTCACTACAGTCCCTGGTTTGAATCTAGGCTGTATCACATCCGCCCATGATTGGGAGTCCCATAGGACGGCTCACAATTGGCCCAGCGTCATCCAGGTTTGGCCGGAGTAGGCTGTCATTGTAAATAAGAATTTGTTCTTAACTGACTTGCCTAGTTAAATAAAGGTTACACACACCACACTGACCAAAAAGTTATTTTGTTGGCATTTACGTATGTCCCCATTACCAGTAAAACATCATCAAAACCTATTTCTTTCACTTGCTGTGCTGTTTCGTTGTTCAGTCATTTCATTCTCAAGCAGGATTTCATCATACATGTCAAGTGGTGAAGTTTCAGCTCTGTCTGTCCGTGGCGCCTCTTCCTCGGTGCGCATGGTTACTGTGTCCGTTTCCATCTTGTCCAGCTGGGTCTGTAACGTTTCACATAAAGCCTTTTCCTTGTCTGCATCAAAGTAGCCATCCTTGTACATAGCATCGAGCATGGTGGTGGCACAGTAAAGAGAATGCCACCGAATTGCTTGTTCACAGTCTGTGACGGCAGTTTTGTTCAGCAGGCAATGCCATGACAGAGGGTATCACATCTGCTGCAGGCGAAAGGAGCGTTTGCAGGCCGCTTTCCCTCCGGTTTGTTTTTCAAGCCACCCGGGTAGGCTACTATAGTTATTTCATACCACGCACCTGGGTTAGAGGGACAATAGAGCCCTGACGACCAGGCCATTAGCGACATGATGATCGTTAGCAAGTTGTTTTACCAATGCATGTCCAGTGTGTGTAAGAAGAGATAACCGTGACTCAGCGGTCACATGGAATTTTACTGCCGTCATGACTGCCAGTGTGGAAGTAATACGTCACCGCAGCAGCCCTACTGGTGCCATTAAGTTTTTCATTTGGTCGCACCAATCTTTCATCCCGCAATATCATTTTTGGATTGTCTTTCGCAGTGCTTTATTGAAGTGTTAAATACCATCTCAGTAGTCTTAAGTTATACGTTTTCATCATGTGTTCCTGTTTAAGCAGGAATGCATGATTCAAGATATTGATGTACAACTTAATCCAGTGATAGTCAAGAATTTTTAGTTGACAATTAGGTTTTACTGTTAAAATAGTACTCCAGTTTTTTGTTCAATAGATATTAATTTGCCTACATGTTTATGTGCACTAATATAGGCTGTTTGGGGCTAACATGCTGACCACACCGCTCGCATATGTGAGCGTTGCAAAATGACATTTACACGTTATTTAATCATTGCACTGCTCGTGAGCGTCTGTGTAGCTAGGCACTAAACTCAAACTTGATATTATTTGTGATGCTGGATGCGCTGCAAGTCCTGCCTCTCCCATCTCCTCATTGGTTTTTAGGAGCATATACCCACGTAGTGATTGAAAGATGAACTGAGGTCCACACTCCAGTCCAGTTGGTGGTATGCACCTTTTAAAGTTGCTTGCCAACCGCCATAGAAAGTCCAAAGAAGAGCACTGAAGGAGGAGAGATTACTAGAAACTAACTAAATTTACCTTGTGCATTTCAGGTAAATTAACAACCCAATGTTTATATTCCAGGACAAATCATCTAGCAACAGCAAGCTAGCTAAATTGCCATAAATGTTTGCTTTTTGACCTGTCCCCAAATTTATGTAGTTGATTCAGAGTTCATTTTTATATTTTAACCTGTGTTTCCTGATCGCATGCGAGCTGTCTGGTCAGCATGTAATTCACCACTTAAGTGGAATCTCAAAACACTATAGCTAGATTGCTAACTTAAATGTAATACCCACTGGTAATAGCCATATTAATCTGACTGTAAATGTAATGCCATAAATAAACTTAGCTGTCGTAGCCTACTACCCAATGAGGCCCATGCACTCGTAATGGCCAATGTGCTCTCCGTATCTCAAACCATATCAAATATGTTGCTATAGAGATCCAAATTCAGTTGAGAAATAAAACATCTACATACAGAAATCGGAGAACCTCTCCAGTTGTAACAACAAGTATTACAGAGGATAACAATTTTTCCCAAAATGTGGATTTTGACATTTATGCAATCCAGGGTGCATTTAATTATTTATTTATTTTCCCCTGGAGCGAAGTGGGAGAGACTGGGAGAGTGTCAGGGCAAACACTTTCATTACAGGAATCATGAGGATAATGCACTCTACAGTCCCGCTCCTTGAAAGCGGCAGCTCTACCCTTTAGCTCAGTGCGAATGTTACCTGTATTCATGGCTTCTGGTTGGGGTGTGTACGTACAGTCACTGTGGGGGGGACGTCATCGAGAACTGCCCAGTGACACGAGCCTACCAGACAAGCTAAATTACTTTTATGTTCGCTTCAAGGCAAGTAACACTGAAACATGCATGAGAGCATCAGCTGTTCCGGAGGACTGTGTGAGCACGCTCTCTGCAGACGATGTGAGTAAGACCTTCAAACAGGTCAATGTTCACAAGGCCGTAGGGCCAGATGACTTACCAGGATGTGTACTCCGAGCATGCGCTGACCAACTGGCAAGTGTCTTCACTGACATTTTCAACCTCTCCCTGAGTCTCTAATACCAACATGTTTCAAGCAGACCACCATAGTCTCTGTGCCCAAGAACACTAAGGTAACATGCCTAAATGACTACCTACCCATATCACTCACATCTGTAGCCATGAAATGTGTTGAAAGGCTGGTCATGCCTGACATAAACACCATTATCCCAGAAACCCTAGACCCACTCCAATTTGCATACTGTCCCAACAGATCCACAGATGATGCAATCTCTATCTCAATCTCAATCCCTTTCACACCTGGACAAAAGGAACACCTATGTGAGAATGCTATTCATTGACTACAGCACAGCATTCAACACCATAGTGCCCTCAAAGCTCATCACTAAGCTAAGGACCCTGGGACTAAATACCTCCCTCTGCAACTGGATTCTGGACTAACAACACATCCGCCACACTGATCCTCAACACGGGGGCCCCTCTGGTGCGTGCTCAGTCCCTTCCTGTACTCCGTGTATACTCTCGATGAGATGGCCTATAGGGAGGAAGTTAGGTTGAGAGCTTCAAGTTCCTATGCGTCCATATCACCAACAGACTACCGTGGTCCAAGCACACCAAGATAATGGTGAAGAGGGCACGACAAAACCTATTCCCCCTCAGGAGACTGAAAAGATTTGGCATGGGTCCTCAGATCATCAAAAGGTTGTACAGCTGCCCAATCGAGAGCATCCTGATGGCAGTGATGCAACCCTAGTACGGCAACTGCTTGGCCTCCGACCACAAGGCACTACAGAGGGTAGTGCGTACGGCCCAGTACATCACCGGGGCCAAGCTTTCTGCCATCCAGGACTTCTATACCAGGTGGTGTCAGAAGAAGGCCCTAAAAATGGTCAGACTCCAGCCACCCTAGTCATAAACTGTTCTCTCTGCAACCGCATGGCAAGCGATACCAGAGCGCCAAGTCTAGGTCCAAGAGGTTTCTAAACAGCTTCTACCCACAAGCCGTAAGATTCCTGAACATCAATCAAATGGCTACCCAGACTATTTGCGTTGCCCCCCCTTCTAAACTGCTGCTGCTCTGTTATTATGTTTAACGCATGCATAGTCACTAATAACTCTACGAATGCATAGTCACTTTAATAACTCTACCTACATGTACATATTACTTTGACACCGGCTCCCCCTACACGCGGACTCTGTATCGGTATCCCCTGTATATAGCCCCGCTATTGTTATTTACTGCTGCTTTTTAGTTATTTGTGCTTCTCTTACTTTTTAACGTTTTTTTCTTAAGGTCTGCACCTGTTGTATTCGGCGCATGTGACAAATAACATTTTATTTGAATTTGCAATTTCACCTTTGAGCAAAACACTTGGGTGAACCTTTGGAATCATGGAAATAGAAGATTTTTCTAATTCCGTTGTTAGAATATAATAGTGGGCACTTTGAATACAGTGTTTGACTTGACAACAAATGAAAATGCCGGGGAGCAGTTATTGTGACAGGGTAGGAACCAAAATGTCTGTTTCCTAGGGGATGCTATAATCTTTGGCTACACTGAATGTGAATTTTTTTCTCTTAGCTACTTCATGTAGCTAACATATTCTTGCTTCATGTATTCCTCTCTGATTTATTCCTAAACTGGGGTATGCCGTCGGGGTTACGTAAATTAAAATTCTCTTCACATTTTCAAACAGTCCATTTATATCTTCCAACGGGGCTATACATTTGGGTGAGGATTTTTTTTCTCACCCGAGTATCCTCGTTTCACTGCCAAAAAATTAAATTGAACCATCTAGGGTTCAACGAAATAACACCACAATGTCAAATACAGGTAGCTTAGTCAAATAATTTAACATCCAATCACATTAATAACCATTACTCTCTCGCGGGAATACCACTAACGGTATGGAGCCAAACGTAGCTCCTGCTTATGTTGGTATCTGTACTGATGGCGCGAAAGCCATGACAGGGAGACACAGTGGAGTGGTAACGAGCGTGCAAGCAGTTGCTCCCGATGCCACTTGGGTACACTGCAGCATCCACTGAGAGGCTCTTGCTGCCAAAGGAATGCCTGACAGCTTGAAAGACGTTTTTGACAATACAGTGAAAAATGGTTAACTTTGTAAAAGCAAGGCCCCTGAACTCGAGTGTATTTTCTGCACTATGCAATGATATGGGCAACGACCATGTAACGCTTTTACAACATTTTATTTAACTAGGCAAGTCAGTTAACATTCTTATTTACAATGACAGCCACCCCGGCCAAACCCGGACGACGCTGGGCCAATTGTGCGCCGCCCTATGGGGCTCCCAATCAAGGCCGGTTGTGATACAGCCTGGAATCGAACCAGGGTGTCTGTAGTGACGCCTCTAACACTGAGATGCAGTGCTTTGGATGGCTCGCCACTCGGGAGCCCAGAGAAGAGTGCTGGTTGTCATGGGGCAAAGTATTGACACATTTTCTTTAATTGAGAGCTTAAAGTTCTTGACTGACCATAACTTTCACTTGTCTGACCGCTTGCATGATGACGAGTTTCTCACACGACTGGCCTATCTGAGTGATCTGAATCTAGGATTACAGGGACCCTCCAGGGACTATATATTGTCTGCATTAACAAGGACAGCACGCAGGTCTCATCTCTGTATGATATTTTGTGTGAAAATTAACTCAAGATTACGGACTATGTCAAATGTGATATAGCGAAGCACCTGAATGAGCTGGGAGTACAGTTACTCAGGTACTTTCCAGAAACGGACGACACAAACAACTGGATTCGTTATCTCTTTCATGTCCTGCCTCCAGTCCATTTGCCCATATCTGAACAAGAGAGCCTCATTGAAATTGCAACAAGTGGTTCTGTGAAAATGTAATTTAATCAGAAGCCACTGCCAGATTTCCGGATAGGGCTGCGCTCAGAGTATTCTGCCTTGGCAAATCGGCCTGTTAAGACATTTATGCCATTTGCAACCACGTACCTTATGTGAGAGTGGATTCTCGGCCCTCACTAGCATGAAAACTAAATACAGGCACAGACTGTGTGGAAAATGACTCTCTCCCCAAATACAACCCAACATTGCAGAATTATGTGCACCCTTTCAGGCACACCCTTCATTACCCTGTGGTGAGTTATTCACACTTTTGTATAAACAAATAAGGTTTTATATCTAAGATGGTTAAAGAGCAAAATGATTGATTATTTGTGTCCTGGTCCTATAAGAGCTCTTTGTCACTTCCCATAAGCTGGGTTGTGACAAACTCACATTTATTAAAAATAAGAATATCGTATAGTGTGTGGGGCAGGCTTTCAATGATGTCAAAAATCAACATTTAAGAGTGCGCTGACCCTGGTGCTGGAGGGGGTACGCAGCTGGAGGTTGAATGTTTGAAGGGATACTGGACTATAAAAAGTTTGGGAACCACTGATTTAGAAGATACTGTTGGACAAACAACATGCTGATTTTTGTCTAAACCATCACTGGCATTATCAGGCTGTATACCTAATTAAATTTGCTCTGACTCAGTTCATTTAATTAGCTAGCGATTCACATTAGCGGCTAACAATATTTGGCCCAACTTGCTAAGAAAATACAAACTAGCTGTTTGCAGATGTAAGAAACAAACTAATGGTGTAATTATAGACCGTTAGTGGATCTACATTAAGAAGCAAAGTGAAAACGGCATTGTTGTCATTGCATGTGGTGCATTGACCATGCAGACTGAAAGCAAGTGTCTAGTGGTTAAGGATCAACGGTGCGCTCCTTGGGTAATGGGGCAGGGCTAGGTCTGTTTGGAGGGAGAGAACACAGAGAGGGGTGACTCAAGTAACGAAGTAAACTATAAAAATGGACATTGCGCACAGCATGTCATTTTAACGAACCAATCATGCAAATACCATTTATAGAAGGTAAAGTAAAAACCCAAACCGGCCCCTGCATCATATCGTACCGGTATATCGTAAAATGCAGTATACCGCCCAGCCCTACTGCGCCCTCTTCTTACTTTTCCCTCCCTCTCTGTCAAACCTCATTGTCTTGCACTTTCGCTATCTATACCTCTTATACTTACCCATATCCACTTCGTCCTCTCTCCCAAGCTATTGTGATGGTGCCCACTCGTGAGCTGGCCCTGCAGGTGAGCCAGATCAGTATCCAGATCAGCAAGCACCTGGGCGGAGTGAAAGTCATGGCCACCACGGGTGGTACCAACCTGCGAGATGACATCATGCGCCTGGACGAGACTGGTAAAGACCCAACAGCATCACATTGTCACTTCATACCAAGAGTGGTGTCTTGCGACGTACACAGTTGAAGTCGGATGTTTACATACACTTTGGTCATTAAAACTAGTTTTTCAACCACTCCACACATTTTTTGTTAACAAACTATAGTTGTGGCAAGTCGGTTAGGACATCTACTTCGTGCATGACACGTAATCTTTCCAACAATTGTTTATAGACAGATTATTTCACTTATAATTCACTGTATTACAATTCCAGTGGGTCACAATTCAGAATTCAAACAACAGAAATCTCGTAATTAAAATTCCTCAAACATACAAGTATTATACACCATTTTAAAGATAAACTTGTTGTTAATCCCACCACAGTGTCTGATTTCAAAAAGGCTTTAAGATGAAAGCATACCATGCGATTGTTAGGTCAGCACCTAGTCACAGAAAAACTGCCATTTTTCCAGCCAAAGAGAGGAGTCACAAAAAGCAGAAATAGAGAGAGAATTAATTACCTTTGATCTTCATCAGATGACACTCATAGGACTTCATGTTACACAATACATGTATGCTTTGTTTGAAAATTTTATCTTTATATCCAAAAATCTCAGTTTACATTGGCGTGTTTTTTGCAGAGAGCAACATCAATTTACAGAAATACTCAAAAATTTTGATATAAATACAAGTGTTATACATGGAATTAAAGATATACTTCTCCTTAATGCAACCGCTGTGTCAGATTTCAATAAAGCTTTACGGAAAAAGCACACCATGCAATAATCTGAGTACAGCGCTCAAAGACCCAACTATATATATATATATATATATATATATATATATACATACATTTGTTTTTTTTACCTTTATTTAATTAGGCAAGTCAGTTCAGAACAAATTCTTATTTTCAATGACAGCCTAGGAACAGTGGGTTTATACCTTGTCAGCTCGGGGGTTTGAACTTGCAACCTTCCGGTTACTAGTCCAACACTCTAACCATTAGGCTACACCACTAAGCAACATCAAGACATCAGTCAGGAAGTTAAAGCTTGGTTGCAAATGGGTCTTCCAAATGGACAATGACCCCAAGCATGCATCCAAAGTTTTGAAAAATGGCTTAAGGACCACAGTCAGGGTTTTGGAGTGGCCATCACAAATCCCTGGCCTCATCCTGTAGAAAGTTTGTGGGCAGAAATGAAAAAGCGTGTGCAAGCAAGAAGGCCTTCAAACCTGACGAAGTTACACCAGCTCTGTCAGGGGGAATGGGCCAAAATTCCAATTTATTGTGGGAAGCTTGTGGAAGGCTACCCAAAATGTTTGACCCAAGTTAACCAATTTAAAGGCAATGATACCAAATACTAATTGAGTGTATGTAAACTTCTGACCCACTGGGAATGTGATGAAAGAAATAAAAGCTGAAATAAATCATTCTCTCTCCTATTATTCTGACATTTCACATTCTTAAATAAAGTGATGATCCTAACTGACTTAAGACAGGTCATATTTACTAGGATTAAATGTCAGGAATTGTGAAACTGCGTTTTAAATGGTTTTTGTCTATGTAAACCTCCGACTTCAACTGTATTCAGATCCCTTTACTTTTTCAACATTCTGTTACGTTAGACTTATTCTAAAATCGATGAAATCAAACATTTTCCTCAGCAATTTACACAATACCCCATAATGAGAGAACTAAAAACAGGTTTTTAGGAATGTTTGCAAATTTATTCCATATACACTGCTCAAAAAAATAAAGGGAACACTTAAACAACACAATGTAACTCCAAGTCAATCACACTTCTGTGAAATCAAACTGTCCACTTAGGAAGCAACACTGATTGACAATACATTTCACATGCTGTTGTGCAAATGGAATAGACAACAGGTGGAAATTATAGGCATTTAGCAAGACCCCCCCCAATAAAGGAGTGGTTCTGCAGGTGGGGACCACAGACCACTTCTCAGTTCCTATGCTTCCTGGCTGGTGTTTTTGGTCACTTTTGAATGCTGGCTGTGCTTTCACTCTAGTGGTAGCATGAGACGGAGTCTACAACCCACACAAAGTGGCTCAGGTAGTGCAGCTCATCCAGGATGGCACATCAATGCGAGATGTGGCAAGAAGGTTTGCTCTGTCTGTCAGCGTAGTGTCCAGAGCATGGAGGTGCTACCAGGAGACAGGCCAGTACATCAGGAGACGTGGAGGAGGCCGTAGGAGGGCAACAACCCAGCAGCAGGACTGTGACCTCTGCCTTTGTGCAAGGAGGAGCACTGCCAGAGCCCTGCAAAATGACCTCCGGCAGGCCACAAATGTGCATGTGTCTGCTCAAACGGTCAGAAACAGACTCCATGAGGGTGGTATGAGGGCCCGACATCCACAGGTGGGGGTTGTGCTTACAGCCCAACACCGTGCAGAATGTTTGGCATTTGCCAGAGAACACCAAGATTGGCAAATTCGCCAATGGCGCCCTGTGCTCTTCACAGATGAAAGCAGGTTCACACTGAGCACATGTGACAGTCTGGAGACGCCGTGGAGAACATTCTGCTGCCTGCAACATCCTCCAGCATGACCGGTTTGGCGGTGGGTCAGTCATGGTGTGGGCTGGCATTTCTTTGGGGGGCCGCACAGCCCTCCATGTGCTCGCCAGAGGTAGCCTGACTGCCATTAGGTACCGAGATAAGATCCTCAGACACCTTGTGAGACCATATGCTGGTGCGGTTGGCCCTGGGTTCCTCCTAATGCAAGACAATGTTAGACCTCATGTGGCTGGAGTGTGTCAGCAGTTCCTGCAAGAGGAAGGCATTGATGCTATGGACTGGCCCGCCCGTTCCCCAGACCTGAATCCAATTGTGTACATCTGGGACATCATGTCTCTCTCCATCCACCAACGCACCACAGACTGTCCAGGAGTTGGCGGATGCTTTTGTCCAGGTCATGGAGGAGATCCTTCAGGAGACCATCCGCCACCTCATCAGGAGCATGCCCAGGCGTTCTAGGGAGGTCATACAGGCACGTGGAGGCCACACACACTACTGATCCTCATTTTGACTTGTTTTAAGGACATTACATCAATGCTGGATCAGCCTGTAGTGTGGTTTTCCACTTTAATTTTGAGTGTGACTCCAAATCCAGACCTCCATGGGTTGATAAATTTGATTTCCATTTATCATTTTTGTGTGATTTTGTTGTCAGCACATTCAACTATGTAAATAAAAAAGTTTTTAAAACGAATATTTCATTCATTCAGATCTAGGATGTGTTATTTTAGTGTTCCCTTTATTTTTTTGAGCAGTGTAAAAAAATAAATACCCTTTTTACTTAAGAATTCAGACCCTTTCCCATGAGACTCAAAATGTAAGCTCAGGTGCATCCTGTTAACATGTATCATTCTTGATGTTTCTACAACTTGATTGGAGTCCACCTGTGGTAAATTCAATTGATAGTACATGATTTGGAAAGGCACACACCTGTCTATGTAAGGTCCCACAGATGAGGGTGCATGTCAGAGCAATAGCCAAGCCAAGAGGTCGAAGGAATTGCAAAACCACAGTGGCCTCCATTCTTAAATGGAAGAAGTTTGTAACCACCAATACTCTTTCTAGAGCTGACCACCCGGCCAAACTGAGCAAGCGGGGGAGAAGAGCCTTTGTCAGTGTGGTGACCAAGTACTCAAACTCACTCTGACAGAGCTCTAGAGTTCCTCTGTGGAGATAGTAGAACCTTCCAGAAGGACAACCATCTCTGCAGCACTCCACCAATTAGGCCTTTGTGGTAGTGGCCAAATGGTAGCCACTCCTCAGTAGAAGGCACATGACAGCCCACTTGGAGTTTGCCAAATCAAATCAAATCAAATGTAGTTATATAGCCCTTCGTACATCAGCTGATATCTCAAAGTGCTGTACAGAAACCCAGCCTAAAACCCCAAACAGCAAGCAATGCAGGTGTAGAAGCACGGTGGCTAGGAAAAACTCCCTAGAAAGGCCAAAACCTAGGAAGAAACCTAGAGAGGAACCAGGCCATGTGGGGTGGCCAGTCCTCTTCTGGCTGTGCCGGGTGGAGATTATAACAGAACATGGCCAAGATGTTCAAGTGTTCATAAATGACCAGCATGGTCGAATAATAATAAGGCAGAACAGTTGAAACTGGAGCAGCAGCACGGCCAGGTGGACTGGGGACAGCAAGGAGTCATCATTTCAGGTAGTCCTGGGGCATGGTCCTAGGGCTCAGGTCCTCCGAGAGAGAGAAAGAAAGGGAGAAGGAGAGAATTAGAGAACGTACACTTAGATTCACACAGGACACCGAATAGGACAGGAGAAGTACTCCAGATATAACAAACTGACCCTAACCCCCCAACACAAACTACTGCAGCATAAATACTGGAGGCTGAGACGGGAGGGGTCAGGAGACACTGTGGCCCCATCCGAGGACACCCTCGGACAGGGCCAAACAGGAAGGATATAACCCCACCCACTTTGCCAAAGCACAGCCTCCACACCACTAGAGGGATATCTCTAACCACCAACTTACCATCCTGAGACAAGGCTGAGTATAGCCCACAAAGATCTCCGCCATGGCACAACCCAAGGGGGGGGCGCCAACCCAGACAGGATGACCACATCAGTGAATCAACCCACTCAGGTGACGCACCCCTTCCAGGGACGGCATGAGAGAGCCCCAGTAAGCCAGTGACTCAGCCCCTGTAATAGGGTTAGAGGCAGGGGAACCGGCCAGGCAGAGACAGCAAGGGCGGTTCGTTGCTCCAGAGCCTTTCCGTTCACCTTCCCACTCCTGGGCCAGACTACACTCAATCATATGACCCACTGAAGAGATGAGTCTTCAGTAAAGACTTAAAGGTTGAGACCCGAGTTTGCGTCTCTGACATGGGTAGGCAGACCGTTCCATAAAAATTGAGCTCCATAGGAGAAAGCCCTGCCTCCAGCTGTTTGCTTAGAAATTCTAGGGACAATTAGGAGGCCTGTGTCTTGTGACCGTAGCATACGTGTAGGTATGTACGGCAGGACCAAATCAGAGAGATAGGTAGGAGCACGCCCATGTAATGCTTTGTAGGTTAGCAGTAAAACCTTGAAATCAGCCCTTGCTTTGACAGGAAGCCAGTGTAGAGAGGCTAGCACTGGAGTAATATGATCACATTTTTTGGTTCTAGTCAGGATTCTAGCAGCCGTTTTTAGCACCAACTGAAGTTTATTTAGTGCTTTATCCGGGTAGCCGGAAAGTAGAGCATTGCAGTAGTCTAACCTAGAAGTGACAAAAGCATGGATTAATTTTTCTGCATCATTTTTGGACAAAGTTTCTGATTTTTGGAATGTTACGTAGATGGAAAAAAGCTGTCCTTGAAATGGTCTTTATGTTCTTCAAAAGAGAGATCAGGGTCCAGAGTAATGCCGAGGTCCTTCAGTTTTATTTGAGACGACTGTACAACCATTAAGATTAATTGTCAGATTCAACAGAAGATCTCTTTGTTTCTTGGGACCTAGAACAAGCATCTCTGTTTTGTGCGAGTTTAAAAGTAGAAAGTTTGCAGCCATCCACTTCCTTATGTCTGAAACACATGCTTCTAGCAAGGGAAATTTTGGGGCTTCACCATGTTTCATTGAAATGTACATCTGTGTGTCATCCGCATAGCAGTGAAAGTTAACATTATGTTTTCGAATAACATCCCCAAGAGGTAAAATATATAGTGAAAACAATAGTGGTCCTAAAACGGAACCTTGAGGAACACCGAAATGTACAGTTGATTTGTCAGAGGATAAACCATTCACAGAGACAAACTGATATCTTTCCGACAGATAAGATTTAAACCAGGCCAGAACTTGTCCGTGTAGACCAATTTGGGTTTCCAATCTCTCCAAATGAATGTGGTGATCGATGGTATCAAAAGCAGCACTAAGGTCTAGGAGCACGAGGACAGATGCAGAGCCTCGGTCCGATGCCATTAAAAGGTAATTTACCACCTTCACAAGTGCAGTCTAGGTGCTATGGTGGGGTCTAAAACCAGACTGAAGTATTTCGTATAAATTGTTTGTCTTCAGGAAGGCAGTGAGTTGCTGCACAACAGCCTTTTCTAAAGATTTTGAGAGGAATGGAAGATTCGATATAGGCCGATAGTTTTTAATATTTTCTGGGTCAAGGTTTGGCTTTTTCAAGAGAGGCTTTATTACTGCCACTTTTAGTGAGTTTAGTACACATCCGGTGGATGGAGAGCCATTTATTATGTTCAACATAGGAGGGCCAAGCACAGGAAGCAGCTCTTTCAGTAGTTTAGTTGGAATAGGGTCCAGTATGCAGCTTGAAGGTTTAGAGGCCATGATTATTTTCATCATTGTGTCAAGAGATATAGTACTAAAACACTTGATCCTAGGTCCTGGCAGAGTTGTGCAGACTCAGGACAACTGAACTTTGAAGGAATACGCAGATTTAAAGAGGAGTCTGTAATTTGCTTCTAATAATCATAATCTTTTCCTCAAAGAAGTTCATGAATTTAACACTGCTAAAGTGAAAGTCATCCTCTCTTGGGGAATGCTGCTTTTTAGTTAGCTTTGCGACAGTATCAAAAAGGAATTTTGGATTGTTCTTATTTTCCTCAAATAAAATAGGATGATCGAGCAGCAGTAAGGGCTCTTCGGTACTGCACGGTACTGTCTTTCCAAGCTAGTCGGAAGACTTCCAGTTTGGTGTGGCGCCATTTCCATTCCAATTTTCTGGAAGCTTGCTTCAGAGCTCGGGTATTTTCTGTGTACCAGGGAGCTAGTTTCTTATGAGAAATGTTTTTAGGGGTGCAACTGCATCTAGGGTATTGTGAAAGGTTAAATTGAGTTCCTCAGTTAGGTGGTTAACTGATTTTTGTCCTCTGGCGTCCTTGGGTAGACAGAGGGAATCTGGAAGGACATCAAGGAATCTTTGTGTTGTCTGTGAATTTATAGCACGACTTTTGATGTTCCTTGGTTGGGGTCTGAGCAGATTATTTGTTGCAATTGCAAACGTAATCAAATGGTGGTCCGATAGTCCAGGATTATGAGGAAAAACATTAAGATCCACAACATTTATTCCATGGGACAAAACACTGTGACAGTGAGTGGGTCCAGAGACATGTTGGACAAAACCCACTGAGTCGATGATGGCTCCGAAAGCCTTTTGGAGTGGGTCTGTGGACTTTTCCATGTGAATATTAAAGTCACCAAAGATTAGAATATTATCTGCTATGACTACAAGGTCTGATAGGAATTCAGGGAACTCAGTGAGGAACGCTGTATATGGCCCAGGAGGCCTGTAAACAGTAGCTATAAAAAGTGATTGAGTAGGCTGCATAGATTTCATGACTAGAAGCTCAAAAGACGAAAACTTCTTCTTTTTTTTTGTAAATTGAAATTTGCTATCGTAAATGTTAGGAACACCTCCGCCTTTGCAGGATGCACGGGGATATGGTCACTAGTGTAGCCAGGAGGTGAGGCCTCATTTAACACAGTAAATTCATCAGGCTTAAGCCATGTTTCAGTCAGGCCAATCACATCAAGATTATGATCAGTGATTAGTTCATTGACTATAATTGCCTTTGAAGTAAGGGATCTAATATTTAAGTAGCCCTATTTTGAGATGTGAGGTATCATGATCTCTTTCAATAATGACAGTGAGATCCTAGTGAGATTGCTAAGGCGAACACCGCCATATTTAGTTTTGCCCAACCTAGGTCGAGGCACAGACACGGTCTCAATGGTGATAGCTGAGCTGACTACACTGACTGTGCTAGTGGCAGACTCCACTATGCTGGCAGGCTGGCTAACAGCCTGCTGCCTGGCCTGCACCCTTTTCACCCTTTTTTAATTTCATTGTGGAGCTAGAGGAGTTAGAGCCCTGTCTATGTTGGTAGATAAGATGATAGCACCCCTCCAGCTAGGATGGAGTCCGTCACTCCTCAGCAGGTCAGGCTTGGTCCAGTTTGTGGGTGAGTCCCAGAAAGAGGGCCAATTATCTACAAATTCTATCTTTTGGGAGGAGCAGAAAACAGTTTCAACCAGCGATTGAGTTGTGAGACTCTGCTGTAGAGCTCATCACTCCCCCTAACTGGGAGGGGGCCAGAGACAATTACTCGATGCCGACACATGCCAAAGGGTACCCAAAGGACTCTGACCATGAGACACAAGATTCTCTGGTCTGATAAAACCAAGATTGAACTCTTTGGCCTGAATGCCAAGTGTCACGTCTGGAGGAAACCTGGCGCCATCCTTATGATGAAGCATGGTGGTGGAAGCATGATACTGTGGGTATGTTTTTCATTGACAGGGACTGTGAGACTAGTCAGGATGAAGGGAAAGATGAACAGAGCAAAGTAAAGAGATCCTTGATGAAAACCAGCTCCCTCCAGAGTGCTCAGGACCCCAGACTGGGACGAAGGTTCACCTTCCAACAGGACAATGACCCTAAGCACACTGCCAAGACAATGCAGGAGTGGCTTCGGGACAAGTCTCAATGTCCTTGAGTGGCCCAGCCAGAGCCCGGACTTGAACCTCATTGAACATCTCTGGAGAGACCTGAAAATAGCTGTGCAGCTAGGCTCCCCATCTAGCCTGACAGCTTGAGTGGATCTGCAGAGAAGAATGGGAGAAGCTCCAAATACAGTTGTACAATATACAGTGGGGTTTGAAATAGACACCCTTGATAAACATGAGCAATAATGACTGGAAAATTGAATAATTGAATTACTGAGCCAATATTGTCTGCTCAATTCTTTAATAATAATAAAAATAAAAATAAATCTCAAATGTTTTACGAGTTTGTTAACACCATTGGAAGGTATCTTAAACCATTTCTCCATACAGTGTATTTTATCATTCATCTGCACTTATGGACTGCCCTCCACAGGTTTCTAATGCGTTTAAAATCCAGAGACTGAGATGGCCTTTGCAAAATGTGGATTTTTGTGGCCAACTGGCCATTTCTTTGTGTGCTTGGGGTTATTGTCTTGCTGGAAGATCGACTTGCAATCAAGTGTCAGCCTCCTGGCAGAGGCAACTGGGTTTTTGGCTAAAATGTTCTGGTACGGGGTAAAGTTCATGATGCCATTGACCTTAACAAGGGCCCCAGTACCAGTTGAAGCAAAACATCAAAGATCCACCACAATATTTTAGTGTGTCTGGGATTATTTTCTGCTAATGCGTTCTCATTTCGATGCCTCTGGTGTGAGTGGCCAAAGAGCTCTATTTTCATGACGTCTGACAATAGCACCGGTTCTAATTCAAGTGCCAATGTCATTTAGCAAACTCCAGATGTTTATTTGTTGTATGACATCAAAATAGAGCTCTTTGGCCACACCAGTGGTGGGTTTGGCATTGACATGAGTGCATGTGCAGAGAAGAATCCAATACGTACTGTAAATGGTGGTGTGGGGGGGGGATCTTTGATGTAATGTGGCTATTTTTCTTCCACTGGTCCTGGGGCCCTTAAGGTCAACCGCATCATCAACCTTATCCAGTACCCAGGACATTTATCAAAAACCTGGTTGCCTCTGCCCAGGAGGCTGACACTTGAACGCAATCTTCCAGCAAGACTGTAACCACAAGCACACATCAAAATTCACAAAGAATTTGTCAATTGGCCATAATCAACATTTTGCAATGGCCATTTCTCTCTGGCCCTGAAACACATCTGTAGTTTAAATTTAAAAGGGCAAGTCTGTAAGCTCAGCCAAAGGATATCAACGATCTGGAAGGATTCTGTATGGAGGAATGGTCTAAGAACGCTTGTAGAACATTTTAGAAAAAGGCTCAGTGCCGTTATCCTTGCAGGGTATTGTATTGCAAACGTGTGTCAATCATTTTGACCCCCTACCTTTTTTGAGAATAAAGTTATTTGTTAATTACTACTAATTGTTAAACAAAATCTCCCTGAGCAATTGTATAATATAATTTCCCGATTTATGTTTTGCGCATTAGATATAGTGCTGTATTTGAATTATTTGTCATTTTTGCTAGTCTTTATCAAGGATGTCAATTATGGACCCCACTGTACACTACAAGCAAGTCACACAATCTCAAAGCTGTACACTTGCACATCTGTAATGGTGGTGTTTCTGATATTTATTTATTTTTCACTCTTAGTGCATGTGGTCATAGCCACACCTGGCAGGATCTTGGACTTGATAAAGAAGGGCGTGGCCAAAGTGGATAGAGTTCAGATGATGGTGATGGATGAGGTGAGTGTGTGAATACTTGTGGCACTTGAGTCAATCAACCACTCACTATACTCAGCTACTCTAGATGACTCCAGAGAATCAGTCCATGAGCTATTTTGTTACAAGCCACTCAATATTCTTCATCAGGGCCCATCAAATCTGTTCTGGTGTATCTATCTACCAAAGAGGTTCAAAGGGCTACATGTAATATTTTCCCCTGCAACCAGCACTGTATGTCAATTACATACTAGTAGTAGCAAATTAATTTATACTTTTTAGAACGCTGCTAATGCTCCTCTTAATAATAATGTAATATCTTCCTCACAGGCGGACAAGCTGCTGTCTCAGGACTTTGTGGTGCTCATCGAGGATATCATCAGCTTCCTGGGCAAGGGCCGTCAGATCCTGCTGTACTCTGCCACCTTCCCCATCAGCGTGCAGAAGTTCATGGTGAGTAGTGCCACATGGCGCTGAGCCACAAGTTGGCAGCCATGTGGTCTCACCAACAGGCCAGTCTGTTTTGCTTTTCCATAATGATACGATATACAGTGCATTTGGAAAGTATTCAGACCCCTTTACCCTTGCCTTATTCAGACCCCTTGACCCTTGCCTTATTCCAAAATTAATGAAAAAATATACATTTATACACACACTACCCCATAATGACAAAGCAAAAGCAGTTTTTTTTATATTTCTGCAAATTTATTACAAAAAGCAAAAAAAAACATACCTTATGTAAATAAGTATTCAGACCCTTTGTTGTGAGACTCGAAATTAAGCTCTGCATCCTGTTTCCATTGCTCATCCTTGAGATGTTTCTACAACTTGATTGGAGTCCACCGGTGCTAAATTCAATTGATCGGACATGATTTGGAAAGGCACACACCTTTCAATATAAGGTTCCACAGTTGACATTGCATATCAGAGCAAAAACCAAGGAATGAGGTGGAAGGAATTGTCCGTAGACCTAGGGATTGTGTCAAGGCACAGATTTGGGGAAGGGTACCAAAAAATGTCTGCAGCATTGAAGGTCCCCAAGAGCACAGTGGCCTCCATCATTCTTAACCTCTTGAAACTACTATTTTCATTTTTGGAAAAATAACGTTCCCAAAGTAAACGGGCTATTTTTCAGGACCAGATAATAGAATATGATATAATTGACAGCTTAGGATAGAAAACACTCTAAAGTTTCCAAAACTATAAAAATATTGTCTGTGAGTATAACAGAACTGATATTGCAGGTGAAAGCCTGAGAAAAATCCAATCAGGAAGTGACTCTTATTTAGAAACCTCTGCATTCCTATGCGTCCCTATTGAGCAGTGAAAGGGATATCAAACCAGATTCATTTTTCTATGGCTTCCCTAATGTGTCTAGTGTCACAAGACATAGTTTCAGGCTTTTATTTTGAAAAATGAGCGTGAGCGAAAACATTGCGTCAGTGGTCACCTGGTGGCTCTCAGAGTGATATGTGCGTAATAGACAAATGCAGCCATTGTTTCTCTCGCTCCTACTAAGAAGCCAACTGACCCGGTTGATATATTATCGAATAGATATTTGAAAAACATCTTGAGGATTGATTATAAAAAACGTTTGCCATGTTTCTGTCGATATTATGGATCTAATTTGGAATATTTTTATCATGACCGCAATTTCCGGTCGATTTCTCAGCCAAACGTGAAGAACAAACGGAGCTATTTCGGCTACAAAAATAATCTTTATGGAAAAAAGGAACATTTGCTATCTAACTGGGAGTTTCGTGAGTGAAAACATGCAAAGCTCATCAAAGGTAAACTATTTAATTTGATTGCTTTTCTGATTTTCGTGACCAAGCTGCCTGCTGCTAGCTAGGCATAATGCTATGCTAGGCTATCGATAAACTTACACAAATGCTTGTCTTGCTTTGGCTGTAAAGCATCATTTCAAAATCTGAGATGACAGGGTGATTAACAAAAAAGGCTAAGCTGTGTTTCAATATATTTCACTTGTGATTTCATGAATATGAATATTTTCTAGTAATATGTTTTGTCTGTTGCGTTATGCTAATTAGTGTCAGTTGATGACAATTCTCCCGGATCCGGGAGCGGTAGTTCCAAGAGGTTGAATGGAAGATTTTTGGACTCTTCATAGAGCTGTCCACCCAGCCAAACTGAGCAATCTGGGGAGAAGTGCCTTGGTCAGGGAGGTGACCAAGAACCCAATGCTCACTCTGACAGAGTTCTAGAGTTCCTCTGTGGAGATGGGAGAACCTTTCAGAAGGATAACCATCTCTGCAGCACTCCAACAAGAATGGCATTTTATGGTAGAGTGCCCAGACAGAAGCTACTCCTCAGTAAAAGGCACATGACAGCCCGCTTGGAGTTTGCCAAAAGGCACCTAAAGGACTCTCAAACCATGAGAAACAAGATTCTCTGGTCTGATGAAACCAAGATTGAACTCTTTGGCCTGAATGCCAAGTGTCACATCTGGAAGAAACATGGCATCCTCCCTATGGTGAAGCATGGTAGTGGCAGAGTCATGCTGTGGATGTTTTTCAGTGGCAGGGACTGTGAGACTAGTCAGGATCAAGGGAAAGATGATCCGAGCAAAGTCCAGAGCAATCTTTGATGGAAACCTGCTCCAGAGCGCTCAGGACCTGTCTGTGGCAATGGTTCACCTTCCAACAGGACAACGACCCTAAGCACACAACCAAGACAACTCCGGAGTGGCTTCGGGACAAGTCTTTGAGTGGACCAGCCATAGCCCGGAATTGAACACGATCGAACACCTCTGGAGAGACTTAAAAATAGTTGTGCAGCGTCCCTCCCATCCATCTGATTTTGAGAGGATCTGCAGAGAAGAATGGGAGAAACTCTCCAAATACAGGTGTGCCAAGCTTGTAGCGTCATAGCTAAGACAATTTGAGGCTGTAATTGCTTCCAAAGGTGCTTCAACAAAGCACTGAGTAAAAGGGTCTGAATACTAAGAATGTGATATTTCAGTTTTGTAAATTTGAATACATTTCAGAATACAGCTGTACCATAACAAAATGTGGAATAAGTCCAGTTGTCTGAATACTTTCCAAATGCACTGTAAAGTCGTGGCCAAAATTTTCACAAAGTCTGCTACCTCAGCAATTTGCATATACTCCATAATGTTATGAAGTGATCAGATGAATTGCAATTAATTCCAAAGTCCCTATTTGCCATTCAAATGGACTGAATCCCCCAAAAACATTTCCACTGCATTTCAGCCCTGCCACAGAAGGACCAGCTGACATCATGTCAGTGTTTCTCTCTTTAACACAGGTGTGAGTGTTGACGAGGACTGGAAGGCTTGAGATCACTCTGTCATGCTGATTGAGTTCGAACAACAGACTGGAAGCTTCAAAAGGAGGGTGGTGCTTGGAATCATTGTTCTTCCTCTGTCAACCATGGTTACCTGCAAGGAAACACGTGCTGTCATTGCTTTGCCCAAAACGGGCTTCACAGGCAAGGATATTGCTGCCAGTAAGATTGCACCTAAATCAACCATTTATCGGATCATCAAGAACTTCAAGGAGAGCGGGTCAATTGTTGTGAAGAAGGCTTCAGGGCGCCCAAGGAAGTCCAGCAAGCGCCAGGACCGTCTCCTAAAGTTGATTCAGCTGCGGGATCGGGGCACCACCAGTACAGAGCTTGCTCAGGAATGGCAGCAGGCAGGTGTGGTGCATCTGCACGCACAGTGAGGGACGACTTTTGGAGGATGTCCTGGTGTCAAGAAGGGCAGCAAAAAAGCCACTTCTCTCCAGGAGAAACATCAGGGACAGACTGATATTCTGCTAAATGTACAGGGATTGGACTGCTGAGGTAAAGTCATTTTCTGATGAATCCCATTTCCGATTGTTTGGGGCATCCGGACAAAAGCTTGTCCGGAGAAGACAAGGTGCAGCCGCAGAGTTTGGACCACATGTTCAGTCTGACTGATCATAGCCTTATTATCCACTGACAGCCCACTAACAAGCCAGGAAGCAAAGTCTGCACACACTATATATGGCAGGCATAGTTGGAGAGTATCCTGGTGTTGACAGTCAGTTGTCTGAGTCTGCACAGGAGGTACAGTTGGTGTTGGTGTTTTTATTTTTATTGATGTTCTGCATTAAAGTGTGTGCTGTCCATGTTTGTTCCCTTGTACTTAACTCAATCTCTACACCACCCATGACTAGGTGGCTCATTGATTTCCGGAGGAAGGCAGACCCAATGTGCAGTTATTTTATTTTGAGTCTGAGGTAGTTATTGCACTAGTCATGAACCATGTTTACTTCTGTTTGGAAATGCAGTGTGTCATCGGTGAGGTCGACACGCTGTCATCTTCATATTTCACTGCCAAGCAGTCCCCTTCGGAGCCTCTTAGATCATTGGTAGGGCTGTGGCAGTCACAATTTCGTCAGCCAGTGATTGTCAAGTAAATAACTGTCGGTCTCACAGTAATTGACAGTTCATTAACATAACATTTAGCATCTTCTGGCTTTCACATAGCCTACAAGCTACTAATGCAGACGTTTGGAACATCTACTTTAAAAAAATGTCTAAATCCATGTTATATAGCCTACACCTTAACAATATGCATTACCTTATATTAAATTTTCAATACCTTGCTTCTTTAGACAAGTCTAAAATAAATAAGATATGAAGAAAATGTAGTCTATTTCAGAAGAACAGAATAGCGTACTCTTGAGTTGTCCTGATGTGGCTATGGGCTACATTTAGCAGACAAGATTTGCTTAGAATTCCGGGGCATTATTTTATAGTATGAAGAATACAATTGAACAAAGCTGAATAAAATGTGAAGGATATTTTCTTCACAAACGATTTGAGGGAGACTTTCATGCGGCTATTCTGTGTTGAGCGGTTAACAAAGAAATAGGTATTCCTATATGCTTAATTTAAAGTTATTAATGTAACTTTAGTAGTTCTACAAATGTTGGGCTCTGTTTGGATGTTTAATACATTGTAAGGCTGCAATGATGCGACTAATGATATGAAAAAAGTAGCTTGAAAGGCATGAATTCTGCATTGTTTTTTCACAATTTAACAAGTACTTGATAATGCCCAGAATTTCATGGCGGGATCCCCTTCATGTGGCTGTAATGCACCCTAAAAGAAACCATGCCGTCTATGGCCGGTGGCCATTGTGCCCTTCTCCCCGAGTGCTCCGAAGCACCTCTCACTCACATGGCTCTCCATGTGACTGGGTCTTTCTCACAGGCTACAAGTGAAGACGGACACAGCGGGGACGCAACTGCGCGTGTCCTTATCCATGTTCCGTTAGCGGAAAACATTATCAAAGGTGACCGCAAATTAAATTATGCATGTAATGATTTTATTATAAAGGGGCATTTTTATGGTGAAAATGAACTTCCCCAAACTTGAAACTCATGCGCTGCTTATGTATACCAGTTAGGCTCTACAGCCCTTGTAAAGTGGATTAATGTGCCTAATTTTCATAAATTCATAAAAAATCCTACAATGTGATTTTCTGGATTTTTTTTCTCATTTTGTTTGTCATAGCTGAAGTGTACCTATGATGAAAATTATAGGCCTCTCATCTTTTTAAGAGGGAGAACTTGCACAATTGGTGGCTGACTAAATACTTTTTTGCCCCACTGTAGCTTGGTAACCCCCCACCAGCTTAGACAGATCTTAGACGTCTGCCAGCTCATCTGCACTTTCCTTCAGTAGCTGTCCCTTGATAAAAAAAAAATTGTCTGGTCCTTTTCGCTTTGCTGGATTTGACTCTTGAAGACCTTTCTCACCACCTCAATGGTTTGCTCCATCAAAGGCGTAGAGGTTCAGTTGCTGCCTCTGGCTTTCTGTTACAGTGGAGAAGTCATCATTATAAAAGTGTTGTTTATTGACAAACTGGTCCTTGTCCTTTTTGTTTTTCCTTTGGGTTTTCTTCTTGGCTTGCCCCGGTAGGGTTTGCAAGGCCCTGCCAGGCCTGCTTGAGGTTCACTGTGTGGAACATGGTTCCACTAGCTTTTTGTAGTTGTCCTTAGCTTGGGTTATATGTTTTTTTTCTGTCCTTTGCAGGGTTTTCAGTTCTTGGTTGCCAGCAGAAAATGCTGTCTTTTTCGTCTAGCTACAAGGGTCTAGCCATGTGTAGGCAGGCACACGTGTGTAGTTATTCCAGCATTGATTTACTCAGGCACTTTCATAACCCTCTACTCTCCCTTTTTTATTTCCCTATCCCTACTCCCTGTCTTCCCTCTCTCCTCCAGGCCAAGCACCTGCATAAGCCCTATGAGATCAACCTGATGGAGGAACTGACTCTGAAGGGCATCACCCAGTACTACGCCTACGTCACTGAGAGACAAAAGGTCCACTGTCTCAACACACTCTTCTCCAGGGTAAGCCTTGGCACTAATCACCACAAACGCATGTGAATGTACATGTAGTCTGGAATGTGGGCACAGATTAGTATACCATAGAGCCTTTACAGGCAACCTTTATTAACATTTGTCTAACTCTGTGGTTCCCAAAGTTTTTATAGTCCCGTACACCTTCAAACATTAAACCTTCAGCTGTGTACCCCCTCTAGCACCAGGTTCAGCGCACTCAAATGTTTTTTTTCTTGCCATCATTGTAAGCTTGCCACACACACACACACACACACACACACACATGCTATACAATAATACATTTCTTAACTTCTTATGGCTGAGATCCCGTTACCGGGAGCGATATAACAACATCCAGTGAAAGTACAGGGTGCCATATTCAAAAGAACAAATCTCATAATTAAAATTCCTCAAACATACATGTATTTTATATCGTTTTCAAGGTAGTCTTGTTGTTAATCCCACCACCGTGTCCGATTTCAAATAGGATTTACGGGGAAAGCACCACAAATGATTATGTTACACAATACATGCATGTTTTGTTTGATAAAGTAAAATGTAAAAATGTAAATGTAAAATCTGAGTTTACATTGGCGTGTTACATTCACTAGTTCCAAAAACATCCAGTGATTTTGCATAGCCACATCATTCAACAGAAATACTCATCATAAATGTAGATGATAATACAAGTTATACACATGGAATTATAGATATACCTCTCCTTAATGCAACCGCTGTGTCAGATTTAAAAAAACTTTACAGAAAAAGAAACCCATGCAATAATCTGAGACGGCGCTCAGAAGTAAAAACACCACAGCCGCAAAGATGGCGTCAACATAAACAAGAAATTACATGATAAATATTCCCTTACCTTTGATGATCTACATCAGAAAGCACTCCAGGAATCCCAGGTCCACAATAAATGTTTGGTTTGTTCGAAAATGTCCGTTATTGTTAGAGGAATTCTAAATTCCTATATGTTTTGTAGCCAAAACCAAATTCACACTCTATCTATTTCATAATAAGTTGTAAATTTATCATTTTGCATGAAATAGAAAGGGACCAGTCTTAAACGAGTTCAGCATTTATTCTTGATGAGTACTGACCCAAAATACAAAGAACATTACATTTTAAAGAGAGAACATAAAATGACGTCATCAGTTTCACACACTCTCTCCGAGTACAGACAATTAATTTGTTTTACTTACATTTTCAGTCCTAGTTTAACCAAGAACCCATACATTTCATACCATAACATAATAGTATTAAAATAAATGGTTCTAATTTAAATGTATACATAATTAATCATTTCAACTATAATTTCCTCCAACAGTTATTTATGTCCAAATACCTTATTTTGTTAGCGCGTTTGGTATACATATCCAAACGCTAATTCTGGTCAGCGTTATGTCGGACAAAAACTTCAAAAAGTAATATTACCGGTCGAAGAAACATTTCAAACTAAGTACAGAATCAATCATTAGGATGTTTTTAACATATAGCTTCAATAAAGTTCCAACCGGAGTACTCCTTCTTGTCTTCGTGAGCAATGGAACGCAAGTGACTACCATGAGGAATAAACATGATCAGAAAATGGCTGACTGCCAGACACCTGACTGATTCTGCTATCATTCACTCCCACAACATCAAAGAAGTCTCATTATAATTTCTATTGATGGTTGACATCTAGTGGAACCCCTAGGCAATGCAACATCATTCATATCTCAAGGGGATTTCATTGGGGACTCTGGTGAATACATACAAAGCTCAGATTTCTGACTTCCTGTTTTGATTTCAACTCAGGATTTTGCCTGCCATATGAGTTCTGTTATACTCACAGACATCATTCAAACAGTTTTAGAAACTTTTGTGTTTTCTATCCAATACTAATAATAAAATGCATATATTAGAAACTGAGACTGAGGAGCAGGCCGTTTAATTTAGGCACCTTATTCATCCAAGCTACTCAATACTGCCCCCCAGCCATAAAAAGTTAAACATAAGAGTGAGTGTGAGGTTTTTGTCCCAACCCTGCTTGTGGGAAGTGACAAAGAGCTCTTATAGGACCAGGACACAAATAATAATAATCAACAATTAAAATAAAAAATTAAAATTACCCCCCTTTTTCTCCCCAATTTCATGATATCCAGTTAGTAGTTACTGTCTTGTCTCATCGCTTCAACTCCCACACAGACTCGGGAGAGGCGAAGGTCGAGAGCCATGCGTCCCCCGAAACACAACCCAACCAAGCCGCACTGCTTCTTAACATAGCGCGCATCCAACCCGGAAGCCAGCCGCACCAATGTGTCGGAGGAAACACTGTACACCTAGTGACCTGGTCAGCGTGCACTGCGCCCGGCCCGCCACAGGAGTGAGCGAAGAGACAAGGATATCCCTGCCGGCCAAACCCTCCCTAACTCGGACGATGCTAGGCCAATTGTGCACTGCCCCATGGGCCTTCCGGTCGCGGCCGGCTGCGAAAGAGCCTGGGCTTGAACCCAGAGTCTCTGGTGGCACCGCCCACTGCCCCTAATAATCAATCATTTTGCTCTTTATTTATCCATCTTACATATAAAATCTTATTTGTTTATACAAAATTGTGAATAACTCACCACAGGGCAATGAAGGGTGTGCTTGAAAGGATGCACATAATTATGCAATGTTGTATTGGGTAGAGAGTCTGTCTTGAATCATTTTCCACACAGTCTGCACCTGTATTTAGTTTTCATGCTAGTGAGGGCCAAGAATCCACTCTCACATAAGGTACGTGGTTGCAAATGGCATAAATGTCTTAACAGCACGATTTGCCAAGGCAGAATACTCTGAGCGCCCTATCCAGAAATCTTGGCAGTGGCTTCTGATTAAATTACATTTTCACAGAACCGCTTGTTGCAATTTCGATGAGGCTCTCTTGTTCAGATATCGGCAAGTGGACTGGAGGCAGGGCATTAAAGGGACAACAAATCCAGTTGATTGTGTCGTCCGTTTCTGGAAGGTAACTGCACACCCAGCTCACTCAGGTGCTTCGCTATATCACATTTGACATAGTCCGTAAGCTTGAGTTCATTTTCACACAAAATATCATACAGTGATGGGAAGACATGCGTGTTGTCCTTGTTAATGCAGACAGAGCTCCAACTTCTTAATCATCGCCACAGTTTGGTCCCGCACATTGAATATAGTTGCGGAGAGTCCCTGTAATCCTAGATTCAGATCATTCAGGTGAGGGAAAAAAAATCACCCAGATAGGCCGGTCGTGTGAGAAACTCGTCATCAGTCAAGCTGTCAGACAAGTGAAAATTATAGTCAGTAAAGTACTTTAAGCTTATCTCTCAATCAAAAAAAAAAAAAACATGTCAACACGTTGCCCCTTGATAACCAGCACACTTCTGTATGTTGTAAAAGCGTTACATGGTCGCTGCCCATATCATTGCATAGTGCAGAAAATACACGAGAGTTCGGGGACCTTGCTTTAACAAAGTTAACCATTTTTACTGTAGTGTCCAAAATGTCTTTCAAGCTGTCAAGGCAGCAAGAGCCTCTCAGTGGATGCTACAGTGTACCCAAGTGAAGTCGGGAGCAACTGCTTGCACGCATGTTACCACTCCACGATGTCTCCGTTATGGCTTTTGCATCTTCAGTACAGATACCAACACATCATTTAACAAAAATATTTTTTATACCCCGTTTTCTCCCCAATTTCGTGGTATCCAATTGTTAGTAGTTACTATCTTGTCTCATCGCTACAACTCCCGTACGGGCTCGGGAGAGACGAAGGTCAAAAGCCATGTGTCCTCCGAAACACAACCCAACCAAGCCGCACTGCTTCTTAACACAGTTCGCATCCAACCCGGAAGCCAGCCGCACAAATGTGTCGGAGGAAACACCGTGCACCTGGCGACCTGGTTAGCGCGCACTGCGCCCGGCTCGCCACAGGAGTCGCTAGTGCGCGATGAGACAAGGATATCCCTACCGGCCAAATCCTCCCTAACCCGGACAACGCTAGGCCAATCGTTTGTCTATCACTCTGTTTGTAGCCAGTTGATGTGATAACTGTCTTTTGGGTTGACAGAAATACTTTCCCCCAAACCTTCTCAATTAAATGTTAATTGCAAAGTAAGCTTACCTGGCAGAAGTATACCATGAGTAAGTTTAGCATTTGTATCTATTTGTTATTTTTACACTTTGCCATGAAATGAGCAGCAGCAGTACAGAACCATCGCCGGACCGGCACATTAGATGGCACATTCCTCACTTGCTAGATGCGCAATTAAAGGGGATTTACACTTCAATCAAAATGTGTTATTTCTCTTCCAGCCTAATGAATAAATTGTCCTCTGATGTAAGTTCACCATTGACATGGACTCAAAACATCCAATGTTTCTCTATCAACAATTGATATTGAGAGTGAAAAACAAAAATGAATTTAAACAAAATACAGCAGTATAGTTTGAGTAAATATCAAACATGTCTGATTTATTTTTTTCTGGGGCCCCCCTTTGTTTTATTTCCCATTATTTCACCGTGTATATTGGCAGAACAGTGCACTACTTTCTCTTGTACACTAAGGACCTGGGGAAGAATAATGTGCCTATTTAATGGCTAGGAAAAAAAGAGTAGATGGAGATTTCTTGTATTTTTTTATTTTTTTAAAAGTAGCTCTCATGCTAGAAAAGGTTGCAGACTCCTGATTTAGATATCCTTGAGTTATACAGTGTTTCAAAGTAGGCGACAGTGTTTTGAATGGTGTACAGTGAGTGAATTTTACAGCAAATAGTGTTAACAAACTAGCATAGCCTACCTATGTATTTTGCTTAGTGGCGTGCACTGTTGAGTTTTGGCTACATGAGCGATGCAGTGGTGTTTGTCTTACTGTAACCTTATTCTATGCTTTTATATTTGTTGCTTCTATGTAGGAATACTATCGTGATCTTGCAGACATTTGATCTAACTTTAATTAACACGCACCATTTGCCTGAGTAGCCTGTTCTTTACTAGCCTGGGAACCAGTCTCTAGCTAATCCAGCCAAAGAGGCTGGCCTTCCTGCCATCTTCAAATATGAATATTCTATAATGAGTTTGAGGAGAACAGAGGATTTGATTATGTAAATATTGGAACTTTTTTTGTTTGTCTAGACGAAAGTCTGTCGAAGTTTGCTAGCTCATGTCTAAATTCTCACACTAAATACAAAAACTTGCCTAGCTAAAAGCTACATTTGAGGTTTTTTACATTAAATTTTTGAGGGCCAAATGTTGTCATGGAACATATTAATCTTATTTCCAATGAGCAACTCTGCCTTAAATGAACGTTGAGATTGCCGAAAGGCCAATTTCTTTGCAATGTCCGGGAAAAGTTGGAACCACAGCCACTGATCTTTTAAACCTACTTCAGATGTGTTTACATTCATGTTAAACCATTGCCTAAGACCTGCCAGAACCCTGTATTTGTTTTTGTTTAAGGCTTTGAGATTCTCATTATAATGAAAAGTGCTATATGAAGTACATCTCTTGATTGTTTGTTTGTTTGTTTTAACATTTCCTTTCTCAGTTGCAGATCAATCAGTCCATCATCTTCTGTAACTCCACCCAGAGAGTTGAGCTGCTGGCTAAGAAGATCACCCAGCTGGGCTACTCCTGCTTCTACATCCACGCCAAGATGATGCAGGTCATCGATTTAGATTCACGTTTATTGTCCTATAAGAGGAAAATCTGCAGCCACTTTAAAGGAGGGGAAACGTTATCAGGGGTTAGGACCTAAATTATTTTCCAATCTTTTTTTCACTGTTCCGACCAGCAAAATATGGTTCTGAACCCATTTAATCCCCAAAAGAGTAACGGCTTATCTTTCCTTTCTGTTCCTTTTTTAAACGTGAAATTGTATATATTTTTTTGCTCGACATTTGAAGTAATTTGATCAGTGTAGATAGATCAGCTTGCTATGGAGCAGGCAAGCTATTTACATGAATTGGACAGACGAGTGAAGGATGCGACTTAAATTTGCCAGGTCGAGCGAGGGTGGAGGAGGCTTTGCTTGAAGCGCCGGGCATTTTATGACATGCATCTGAATTAGGCCCATAGAATTTATACCTACGAAGGAGTGGCTTCTATGAAGGAACTTTGAATGTTAATCGAAGTAACAAGCTTATGTGTGCAGAGCGGCAACAGAATTAAAATAAAAACGTCTTACCTTACTGTAGTTAATAAATCCAATGTGAAACATGGTCACTGCATTATTCTTAACTAGCATTGAAAAGGTTCATTCAATCTTTAATTAAAAATATATCTTCCTAACTTCTGAATCACGCTTGTAACGCCAGTAGGCTACTAGACTATGCTTCTGAGGGGCAGGTTGCCTGCACACACTGGCAAAGATTTTCTGGCAGGCAGACACTGGAATACGTTTGAGTGACAGAGTGAGTGGGCATTGTTTTATTGTGGGACTTGCCCTGAATGTGTAAAAGGTTATTAACCGGTTCCCATGCTTTTAAAATAAAACTGTATAGATCACTTTCATTTGTGATTCTGTTCCCTGAACCGGTTCCAACTCCTGATTTGTATTATTATGGTCTACACACCATACCAGATTTAATGATGAACAGATTTGTTTTTATTGTCATACAAGAGAAAAATCTGGCCAACGAGGAATATGAGGAATATATGAGTTTGTGCTAGTCAATGTATGGGAGCCATGAGAAAATATGCAATTCTGAGGTTGTGTTCAGTGCTCTCATGCAGTGTTCTTTTAATCCTCACAGGAGTACAGAAATCGTGTGTTCCATGACTTCAGAAATGGACTCTGCAGAAATCTTGTCTGCACTGGTACGTGTCCACGGGGCTCTAAAGTGGGAAAATATTGGCATATGCTCCTAAATATTTAGCTGTGCGACCTGGAATATTAATTTGGGAGCACCATTGTGTCCAGAAAAACTAGTCTGATGGGTGACAATATTAGCTTATCACTAGTGAATCATATCATCACTTGCAAATGCTGCCCAGCATAAGAAATGGTGCCGTTTCTAGCGACTTTTTATAATCAGTCGCATACCTCAAGTAGCCTAGGCATGTATATTATTTTGTGTCCTAACTAAAGTGGCCAAAAAACATCTTAGGGATCTGACCCTTTTTTTCATAAAAAAAAAAATATATATATATATATATATATATGTATATATAAAATATATACAAAACGCTTGGAAGTTTGTGGAAATGTGAAAGTAATGTAGGAGAATATAACACATTAGATCTGGTAAAAGATAATAAAAAATATGCATTTTCTATTTTTTGTTCCATCTTTGAAATGCAAGAGAGGCCATAATATAGTGCAGTTTAGGTGAAATTTAGATTTTGGCCACTAGATGGCAGCAGTATGTGCAAAGTTTCAGATTGATCCAATGAAGCATTGCAATACCGGACAATATTTTGTATCAAGTCTGCCAAAATGTGCTGAATTGGTCAATTGATACATTTTCAAGTACATAACTATAGAGAACAGACAAAAATGATATGGTAATACAAAATATAATTTTACACACTCCCAGGAATGTCATACATGATGGATCATTAGCTTATACACTTTCACACATCTAGCGGGGTTGGTGTGGAGCCAGCACTCAGGGGGAGGTGCACAACGGCCACTGGCCGCAAAAGGCATATCATTTTTTTTAGGGCGTTACGGCCACCGAAGGGATGCCACTGTGAAATTCTAGGCAATGTCAAGTGCTTGTCAAATTGTGAATGAGTGATCTGATGTAGTGTGTGCAGCTTGCGCAAAAAAAACTAAGCAGCGCTCATGCCTTTCAAGCTACTTTTTAGTCGCATCATGCAGCCTTACAATGTATTAAAAATCATTAAAAACCCAACATTTGTAGAACTGAAGTTACATGAATAACTCTAAATTTAAGCATATAGGAATGCCCATTTCTTTGTTAACCGCTCAACACAGAATAGCCGCATGTGCACGCACACTCCCTCAAATCGTTTGTGGAGAGAATATCCTTTTTATTTTAATAATAATTCTAAGCAAATCTTGTCTGCTAAATGTAGCCCATAGCCACATCAGGACCTAACATAAGGACAACTCAAAGTATGCTATTCTGTTCTTCAGAAATAGACTACATTTTTTTCATATGCTTCTTTAGACCTGTCTAAAATAATGTATTTATTGTGAAAGTGTAGGCGATATAACATGGATTTAGGAAGCCAGGAGATGCTAAATGTGTGTGTGTTAATTCACGGTCAATTACCGTGAGACCAACAGTTTTATTTGTGTGACAATCACTGGCTGACAAAATTTGGTGACCGCCACATCCCTAGCAGCAACCTATCCTCTATTTATTTTCTAAAACTGATTTGAAGGGGAAGCACTAATCATGTTTATGCAACCTAATAATCACCCTTTAGAATACTTCCGGAACTAACTTCATTTTTTATAATAAATTGAGAATCTACAATAGAAATTGGCCCACGCTAGTCGTCATTGATTGGGATGCATGTGAAGTTGCACAGTGGTTTTATACCACTGACCCGACCAAACTCAGAAATGTGACTTTCATTGAGTCTGAAGCGGTAGATCTGGTCTACATGTGCTATTTCTATGCTTCCCGTAAAGTTTTTTAAAAAGTTTTTTTTGTGCACCAGCTGAAAATACAATATTTATTTTGTTATCGGAAAGATATTTCACAGCGGTTTAGATGGTACAATGATTCTCAGCCAGTGACAAAATTAGGTGAACTTGGCGGTATACTGTGTTTCGATTTTTACATTCTGTAACGATATTTGAATGTTTGGTTAAGTGATACGCCGTGTCACTTTTTTGTTTTCTCCACTACTTGAGTCCTCTCTCTCTCTCTCTCTCTCTCTCTCTCTATCTATGCCACTTTCCACACAGACCTATCCCCGCCCAGTCACTCATGGAGCGCATTTGTTGTTTCTTGACCACGAGACACTTACGTTCAGTCTGCATGGTCAGTGCAGCACATGCAACATTGTTGATCCCAACGATGCTGTTCTCACTTTGCTTCTTAATATAAATCCACTAGTATTCTATAATTACACTTAGTTTGTTTCTTACATCTGCAAATGGCTAGTTTGTCTTTTCTTAGCAAGTTGGTGCTTAATCGTGTGAGCCGCTAATCGCTAGTTAGCTGGCTGTACTGAGTCAAAGCAAACGTAACTAGCTATACAGCCTGATAATACCAGTGACGGTGTAGATCTAAATCAGTATGTTTGTGCAACAGTGCTTGCTAAATCAGAGGAATATGCAAAGCGTGAATATGTTAGCTACATGAAGTAGTTAAGAGAACATTTAATGTAGCTAAAGATTATAGGGTCCCCTAGGAAACACTTAACACTTCGGTTCCTACCCTGTCACAATAATTCCACCTGATATTTTAATTTGTTGTCATGTCAAACAATAGTGTTCGAAGTTCCCACTATATTCTAATTATTTTACATTTGAGTCATTTAGCAGAAGCTCTTAATTCTAATCCAAAGCGAGGTAGGGTCACGGGCTACTCATCAAACAAATTTAGAACTTTTGTCATTCAAAAACATAATGCCATCACTTGTTTTATATATATATATATATATATATAGCCAAAATATATCACTGTATATATATATGTCTCACCAGCCCTGGGCAAACTATTTTATACTTTTTGCAACCAGGAAATGGCTGAGCAAATTCTGCATATTGCACGTCCATATGAATTTGACTGAATATTTTGTTTGGTTATATCAGATTTTACATGGGTATGTAGTACAGTTGATTAAACTGTTTTATGGTTTTCTGTTTGAAACAGATCTCTTCACCAGAGGTATTGACATCCAGGCCGTCAATGTCGTCATCAACTTCGACTTCCCCAAGAATGCTGAGACATACCTGCATCGCATCGGACGATCAGGTATGGAAACCTTTTTATGTGCTTCTGGTATTATGTCAATGCCTTCTATCTTCTTGTAATTTCTGAATGCTTTGTTTTGAGAACATGGCAACATGCTCATTCTATCCCTCTGTGATATTGTCTCTTAGGGAGGTTTGGCCACCTGGGCCTGGCCATCAACCTGATCACCTCTGAAGACCGCTTCAATCTGAAGTCCATCGAGGACCAGTTGGTCACCGACATCAAGCCTATCCCTGGCAGCATCGACAAGAGCCTGTACGTGGCAGAATTCCACGCCACCAACCCCAATTGCGAGGAGGGGCTGAAGGAGACTGGCCGCCAACAGGTGGAGCCCTAGAACTCCTCAACTGGTGAGTCATTCCCTCTGACATGCAATATGGCAAATTCCTCAGAAGACTAGTTGGATCCAGGACTTAATTGTTTAAAAAGCAGTATTTTATTTGTATATACACTGCTCAAAAAAAATAAAGGGAACACTTTAACAACAATGCTGGCGGTGCTTTCACTCTAGTGGTAGCATGAGACGGAGTCTACAACCCACACAAGTGGCTCAGGTAGTGCAGCTCATCCAGGATCGGACATGAATGCGAGCTGTGGCAAGAAGGTTTGCTGTGTCTGTCAGCGTAGTGTCCAGAGCATGGAGGCACTACCAGGAGACAGGCCAGTACATCAGGAGACGTGGAGGAGGACGTAGGAGGGCAACAACCCAGCAGCAGGACCGCTACCTCCGCCTTTGTGCAAGGAGGAGCAGGAGGAGCACTGCCAGAGCCCTGCAAAATGACCTCCAGCAGCCCACAAATGTGCATGTGTCTGCTCAAACGGTCAGAAACAGACTCCATGAGGGTGGCATGAGGGCCCGACGTCCACAGGGGGGGGGGTTGTGCTTACAGCCCAACACCGTGCAGGACGTTTGGCATTTGCCAGGGAACACCAAGATTGGCAAATTCGCCACTGGCGCCCTGTGCACTTCACAGATGAAAGCAGGTTCACACTGAGCACGTGACATATGTGACAGAGTCTGGAGACGCCGTGAAGAACGTTCTGCTGCCTGCAACATCCTCCAGCATGACCGGTTTGGCGGTGGGTCAGTCATGGTGTGGAGTGGCATTTCTTTGGGGGGCCGCACAGCCCTCCATGTGCTCGCCAGAGGTAGCCTGACTGATTAGGTACTGAGATGAGATCCTCAGACCCGTTGTGAGACCATATGCTGGTGCGGTTGGCCCTGGGTTCCTCCTAATGCAAGACAATGCTAGACCTCATGTGGCTGGAGTGTGTCAGCAGTTCCTGCAAGGGGAAGGCATTGATGCTATGGACTGGCCCGCCCGTTCCCCAGACCTGAATCCAATTGAGCACATCTGGGACATCATGTCTCGCTCCATCCACCACAGACTGTCCAGGAGTTGGCGGATGCTTTAGTCCAGGTCTGGGAGGAGATCCCTCAGGAGACCATCCGCCACCTCATCAGGAGCATGCCCAGGCGTTGTAGGGACACTACTGAGCCTCATTTTGACTTGTTTTAAGGACATTACATCAAAGTTGGATCAGCCTGTAGTGTGATTTTCCACTTTAATTTTGAGTGTGACTCCAAAACCAGACCTCCATGGGTTGATAAATTTGATAATTTTTGTGTGATTTTGTTGTCAGCACATTCAACTATGTAAAGAAAAAAGTATTTAATAAGAATATTTCATTCATTCAGATCTAGGATGTGTTATTTTAGTGTTCCCTTTATTTTTTTGAGCAGTGTATTTGTATTTATATATAGTACCAGTCCAAAGTTTGGACACACCTTCTCATTCAAGGGTTTTCTTTATTTTTACTATTTTCTACATTGTAGAATAATAGTGAAGACATCCAAACTATGAAATAACACATGGAATCATGTGTTAAACAAAACAAAATATATTTTATTTTCTTCAAAGTAGCCACCCTTTGCCTTCATGACAACTTTGCACACTCTTGGCATTCTCAACCAGCTTCATGAGGAATGCTTTTCCAATAGTCTTGAAGGTGTTCCCACATATGCTGAGCACTTGTTGGCTGCTTTTCCTTCACTCTGTGGTCCAACTCATTCCAAACCATCACAATTTAGTTGAGGTCAGGTGATTGTGGAGGCCAGGTCATCTGATGCAGCACTCCATCACTCTCCTTGGTCAAATAGCCCTTACACAGCCTGGGGGTGTGTTGTCATTGTCCTTTTCAAAAACAAATGATAGTCCCACTTAGCGCAAACCAGATGGGATGGTGTATCGCTGCAGAATCCTGTGGCAGCCATGCTAGTTCAGTGTGCTTTGAATAAAATAAAAAAAATTGCTGACAGTGTCACCAGCAAAGCACCATCACACCACCACTTCCATGCTTCACGGTGGGAACCACACATGCGAAGATCATCCGTTCATCTACTCTGCTTCTCTCAAAGACACGGCGGTTCAAACCAAAAATCTCAAATTTGAACTCCAGACCAAAAGACAAATTTCCACCGGTCTAATGTCCATTGCTCTTGTTTCTTTGCCCAAGCAAATCTCTTCTCCTTATTGGTGTCTTTTAGCGGTCGTTTCTTTGCAGCAATTAAACCATGAAGGCCTGATTCAGGCAGTCTCCTCTGAACAGTTGATGTTGTTGTTAGTTACTTGAACTCTGACGTTTATTTGGGCCGCATTTTCTGAGGCTGTTAACTCTAATGAACTTATCCTCTGCAAATCAAATTTTATTGGCAACATACGTGTATAGCAGATGTTACTGCGGTTGTAGTGAAATGCTTGTGTTTCTAGCTCTAACAGTACAGTAATATCTAACAAAACACACATCTAAAGGAATGGAATTAAGAATATATAAAAACCTTTAGATGAGCAGTGTCAGAGCAGAATAGAATACAGTATATACATGAGATGAGTAATACAAAATATGTCAAACTTATTAGTGTTCTACTATTAGTGGCCAGTGATTTCAAGTATATGTGTATGGGGCAGCAGCCCCTCTGGACTGATGATGGCTGTTTAAAAGTCTGATGGCCTTGAGATAAACGCTGTTTTTCAGTCTCTATGACCCAGATTTGATGCACTTGTACTGACTTTTCCTTCTGGATGATAGCGGGGTGAACAGGCAGTGGCTCGGGTGGTTGTTGTCCTTGATAATCTTTTTGGCTTTCCTGTGACATCGGGGGCTTTAGGTGTCCTGGAGGGCAGGTAGTTTGCCCCAGTGAAGCGTTGGTGATACAGCCCGACAGGATGCTCTCAATTGTGCATCAGTAAAAGTTTGAGGGTTTTAGGTGTCAAGCCAAATTTCTTCAGCCTCCTGAGGTTGAAGAGGAGCTGTTGCGCCTTCTTCACCACGCTGTCTGTGTGGGTGGAGCATTTCAGTTTGTCGGTGATGTATACACCGGAAACTAGAAGCTTTCCACCTTATCCACTGCGCTCCTGTCGATGTGGATAGGGGGGTGCTCCCTCTGCTGTTTCCTGAAGTCCACGATCAGCTTCTTTTGTTGATGTTGAGTGAGAGGTTATTTTTCTGGCACCACACTCCTAGGGCCCTCACTTCCTTCCTGTAGGCTGTCTTGTAATTGTTGGAAATCAAGCCTACTATTGTTTTCGGAGGTAACTCTGGCTCTTCCTTTCCTGTGGCGGCCCTCATGAGCCAGTTCCATCATAGCGCTTGATGGTTTTTGCGACTGCACTTTCAAAGTTCTTTGCATGTTCTGTATTGACTGACCTTCATGTCTTAACGTTATGTTGGACTGGCGTTTCTCTTTGCTCATTTGAGCTGTTCTTGCCAAAGTAAGGACTTTGGTGTTACTAAATAGGGCTGTCTTCTGTACACCAACCCTGCCTTGTCACAACACAACTGACTTGCTCAAACACATTAAGTATGAAATAAATTCCACTATTTAACTTAATAAGGCACACCTGTTAATTGAAATGCATTCCAGGTGACTACCTCATGAAGTTGGTTGAGAGAATGCAAAGCTGTCATCAAGACAAAGGGTGGCTACTTTGAATCTCAAATAAAATGTATTTTGATTTAACACTTTTTTTTGTTAAGTGTTATTTCATATTATCCTTATATTATTATATTATCCTTGATGATTATTTCATATCATCTCAAGGATGAGATGCATCCTGTTCCATTGATCATCTGAGCTCAATTTTGTGTCTCATAGGAAATTGTCTGAATACTTGTGTAAATAAGATTTTATTTTTATACATTTGCAAAAATGTAATCTGTTTTTGCTTTGTCATTATGAGGTATTGTGTGTGTGTGTGTGTGTAGATTGAGGATTTTTTATTTAATCCATTTTTTGAAAATAAGAATAACGTAACAATATTTGGAAAAAGTAAAGGAGTCTGAATACTTTCTGAATGCACTGTATGTCTGACATTGCCAGTGAAAATGGCTAATATTTTAGGTCACCCCTAACTTGGATCTGAAATGGTCAGATGGGTGTAAGGAATATATTAAATTCCTCAGATGGCAAGCTGACTCGATTACCATCTTCCTTCTGTCTATCAAATAACTGTGGCTATAAAAGGGATATGGGATATATTGAATTGGGCGTGTGTGTGTGGGAGAGAGAGAGAGACATATATTTTTAATCCTTGCCTTATCTTCCATCCAGGACAACAGGATGTACCCGGCTTTTGCACAACATTCAGCTCTTGCAGCTCAGGCACCTCTTCAACTTATCTTTTCTCAATCTTCAGAACCTGGCACATGGATGTATTTGTTTTTGCTGATTTGTATGTCCTGTTCTCGTTCCCCTTTTATTTAATTAAGAGATGCCTGCATTTTTTGGCAAAAATAGTCTTTACCATGTTGTTTTGCACCAAAGGTAACTTGCCAAATGCACACTGAGTTATCAGTCCTATTTTGGCTTAAGACACACAGGCTTATGTTTTTTGGATTGTATCCTGGTATTGCAAGGTAATAATCAGCTGAAAAACTTGAGATAGTTGAGGAACATTACCTTAAAAAGAAAAGTAAGAACCATGCAAAATATTGATCCAAGTTGTATTGTTTCCTGCTGAATACATCATCCACTTTTATGGCTAGTAGGTTTGGGCGATATACTGTACACTGGGGTATTTCGAAATACTGACTGATTTTCAAAACTGTTTTAAACTATGTTTCCTAAGTGGCTAGATGTCAAGATCAAACTTCTTGGTTACAGCAGACATTCTAACCTGGGTACCAGTCTCTTTTTAGCTGACATTCCACTCCTTGCCACTCCTTGTCATTGCCAAAGACGGGCTTTTCTGCCATCTTCAAATATGAACATTCTTTCATTAATGAGCTCGAGGAGAACAAAGGAGTTGTTCCTATTCGATAACCCCCACCTCTCTCCTCCAATCACAACGGTTATCCTAATATTGGAACTCAACTTTTTTTCCCTCCTCCACAGAACATAAACTCAGCAAAAAAAAATCCATCCTCTCACTATCAAATGCGTTTATTTTCAGTAAACTTGTTGAATCTTATGTTCATACAAATATTTACACAACTGAGACATAAACTGAACAAGTTCCACAGACATGTGACTAACAGAAATTGAATAATGTGTCCCTGAACAAAAGGGAGGTCAAAATCAAAAGTAACAGTCACTATCTGGTGTGGCCACCAGCTGCATTAAGTACTACAGTGCATCTCCTCCTCATGGACTGCACCAGATTTGCCCGTTCTTGCTGTGAGATGTTACCCCACTCTTCCACCAAGGCACCTGCGAGGTCCCGGACATTTCTGGGGGGAATGGCCCTAGCCCTCGATCCACAGGTCCCAGACGTGCTCGATGGAGTTGAGATCCGGGCTCTTCGCTGGCCATAGCAGAACACTGACATTCCTTCCTTGCAGGAAATCACACACAGAACAAGCAGTATGGCTGGTGGCATTGTCATGCTGGAGGGTCATGTCAGGATGAGCCTGCAGGAAGGGTACCAAATGAGGGAGGTGGATGTCTTCCCTGTAACGCAGAGCATTGAGATTGCCTGCTATGACAACAAGCTCAGTCCGATGATGCTGTGACTCGCCCCAGACCATGACGGACCCTCCACCTCCAAATCGATCCCACTCCAGAGTACAGGCCTCGGTGTAACGCTCATTCCTTCGATATATGCGAATCTGACCATCACCCCTGGTGAGACAAAACTGTGACTCGTCAGTGAAGAGCACTTTTTGCCAGTCCTGTCTGGTTCAGCGACTGGGTTTGTGCCTATAGGTGACGTTTTTGCCAGTGATGTCTGGTGAGGACCTGCCTTACAACAGCCCTACAATCCCAGCCTCTCTCAGTCTATTGTGCACAGTCTGAGCACTGATGGAGGGATTGTGCGTTCGGTGTAACTCGGGCAGTTGTTGCCATCCTGTACCTGTCCCGCAGGTGTGATGTTCGGATGTACCGAACCTGTGCAGGTGTTGCACATGGTCTGCCACTGCGAGGACGATCAGCTGTCCGTCCTGTCTCCCTGTAGCGTTGTCTTAGGTGTCTCACTGTACAGACATGGCAATTTATTGCCCTTTATTGCCCACATTTGCAGTCCTCATGCCTCCTTGCAGCATGCCTAAGGCACGTTCACGCAGATGAGCAGGGACCCTGGGCATCTTTCTTTTGGTGTTTTTCAGAGTCAGTAGAAAGGCCTCTTTAGTGTCCTTTAGTGTTAAGTTTTCATAACTGTGACCTTAAAACCCGCTACCTACGACAACAGCCGGTGAAATTGCAGAGTGCGATGTTCAAAATACAAAAATCGAATTTTAAACATTCATGAAAATACATAATTTAAAAGCTTAACTTCTTGTTAATCCAACCGCGTTGTCAGATTTCAAAGGCTTTATGGCAAAAGCATACCATGCGATCTATCTGAGGACAGCGCCCCACACCAAAATACTTTTTCAACCAGCACATGCATCACAAAATCACAAATAGCGATTAAATTAATCACTTACCTTTGAAGATCTTCCTCTGTTTGCAATCCCAAGGGTCCCAATCTACACAATGAATGATCATTTTGTTCGATAGTCCTTCTTTATATCCAGAAAAGTCAGTTTAGTTGGCGCCAATGATCTCAGTAATCCACTCTTTCAACATGCATACAAACAAATCCAAAAAGTTACCAGTAAAGTTTGTCCAAACAAGTCAAACGATGTTTCTAATTAGTCCTCAGGTACTCTAATATCTAAATAAACTCTAATATTTAAGACTGAGTGTAGTATGTTGAATAGGGATGATGAATAACAAAGTGCGCACACCTCATTCACGTGCCAACAAGACCACTTTTCTAATGAGAGAGTACTTAGAGTTCTTCAAACTACAAATTATTTACAAAACAACCCTGAAACCCTTTCTAAAGATTGACATCTAGTGGAAGCTATAGGAACTGCAATCGGAGTCCTATCTATTTGTATATCCCATAGGCAACCATATGAAATAACCTGTGACCTCAAAAATATATATATATTTCGGATGGATTTTCCTCAGGTTTTTGCCTGCGATATCAGTTCTGTTACACTCACAGACATTATATTAACAGTTTTAGAAACTTCAGTGTTTTCTATCCAATGCTACCAAGTATATGCATATACTAGCTTCTGGACCTGAGTAACAGGCAGTTTACTTTGGGCACGTCAGTCATCCGAAATTCCGAACAATAACCAGCCTCCAAAACAGGTTCATTGCCTACCGTCTGTAAGCAGTTCGTGTCTTAACGACCGTTCCACAGGTGCCTGTTCATTCATTGTTTATGGTTCATTGACCAAGCATGGGAAACAGTGTTCAAACCCTTTACAATGAAGATCTGTGAAGTTAATTCGTAAAAAATCTTAAATATCTTTGGAAGACAGTGTCCTGAAAAAGGGATGTTTCTCTTTTTGCTAGTTTTTTTTGTATCTGGTTGCTGAGCAACTTAAACATTTTTGTCCAAACGAAATCAGTCTGTCAGAAGTTGCAAGTTCACGTCAAATAGTTCTAAGTAAACCAAAACTTGATTGCTTTGATTTTAGATCCTTGTTGCCTAAATTGTTTTGTGCGTCTCAAAAAATCTATTGTGTTTTTCAATTAGTGCCCCCTGTGTGCACTTCCGGTAATACAGTATACCCCAGTATGGTACAAAAAAGGTATGAAAATCTGGATAGCAAATTCTAAGCTACATATTTCATTGTTTTAATATGGTCAAAGAAAGGCAGTGAATAACATAGTCCCCCCAAAAATGTAAAGGAAGTTTGTTCAGAAGTTTCAGTCCTTTATCTGAGAGATGTAAGAAAGATCAGGGAATGTTTTAGTTTTATTATTACATGTACTTATTCTCTTATTTTAGGCACTAAACTACAGTATCTCCATATACTTCCATTCCTTTAAAAAATAATAAGGAGACCTTCAGACGAGTCGTGAGGCTTGTGGGCGTCCTAAAACTGAACACCATCGTGAGTCTCAGCTTTCCACAGAGGAGACATATTAGTGTGCATCCAAAACCAATGTTTTTGTGAGAAGACTGGTTTTACGGGATGTGTAATGGTCTGTCAAACACCGCTCTAACTCTGCCACCTTGCACCGCAGATGCCGAAGTGTGATATCGGCGGATGCTTAAACAGACTACTTTTGATGGGGATTTTTGTATTGTTAATTAGATTTCCACAAGGATGCAGAAATTGTATTCCAAGGGGTAACCTTAACAACCACAAAGGGTAAAGAAAGCATCAATGTTGGCTAGCCCATTCATTTACATGTGTTTTTGTTTGATATTAAGATGATATATTTTTAAGATTAAATGTATTCACAAACGGTTGGATAATAGATCCTTTGCTACAGCACTACTAACATCCAACTTCGACTTAAATAATGTCTCATCTGTACTAGAAATATCTAGCTGGTTGCGTGCAGTGGACAGGCAGGCAGATTGGAAACTGGACATCTTGCTAGCATTATAGATTAAAAATAAATAAAAAACCAAAACATTTTATGCAGGCAGCGTTTATAGCTAGCTAGTTTCCTTAGCTGGGTAATCACACAAATGCCTGTATTAGAAAATGGCTACATAGCCGATGGCTTTGGGTTGCTTGAAAGTTGTCATTTTCTAAATGATCAACAGCTAGCTAGTTCAGCAGCTTGACTCACACTTTCAGCGGCCCAGTCTGTCCAAACCGTAAAACATGTTTAGGTTATTCAAACCTGATCTGTTATCGATGACAACCAGCTGGCTCAGGTCTTTGAATTACACACAGTGATGTCGTTTTCTCAGCAATATTTCTGAATTCTGCTGATTTTTAAAAGTAACACTGCTTCTGCCTTGCCTCAAGCTAGCTAGGTTTACATGACATGCATGTCACTAGACACAGCTCCTATTTTTTAGTTGTCTATCTTATATAAATTACTCAGACGTAAACGCTTGTGGTAATGTTCCCACTCTCACTAGATACAAACCCACCAAACGTATGTTTTTAGTGGCACACAACATCTTTCGTTCATTTAATTACTGGTATTTCACCACCTTTGCTTCGTAGCTTGAAATAAGTGGTGAATCTTTTTCTTGCAGAGCGCCAAATTCAATTACAGAAATGCTCATTATAAAAATTCAGAAAACAAAACATATTTTACATAGGTTTAAAGATTAACTTCTTGTTAAACAAACCAGAGTCATATTTATAAAATGCTTTTCGGCAAAAGCATACCTAGCCCAGAACATACCTAGCCCAGAACATAGCCCAGTTGACAAATTATTACAAACAGTAACCAGCCAAGCAGAAGTGTTACAAAACTCAGAAATAGAGATAAAATTAAACCCTTACCTTCGATGATCTTGTTGGTAATCAGAAGACATTCATTTACTCAATAAATGTTCCTTTTGTTCAATGAAGTCTCTTTATATCCAAAAACTGAGGTTTTCTTCAGTAATCCACAGGCTCAAACTCAGTCAAAACAATCAGACAAAAAATCCAAGTTGTATCTGTAAAGTTCATAGAAACATGTCAAACGATGTTTATATTCAATCCTCAGGTTGTTTTTTAGCCTAAATGATCTATAATATTTCCATCGGACAATAATGTCGCCAATATAAAAGGTAAACAAGAAATGCACATGCGCCTGAAAAAACTCTGCATCACATTTCCAGTTCAGACTGGTCTTACTCCCTCATTTATAAGAATACAAGCCTGAAACGATTTCTACAGTTGACATCTAGTGGAAGGCATAGGAACTGAAAATGGAGTCCTAAGTCAATGGATACTGTAATGGAATTGAATAGAAAACTACAAAACAAAACAAAAAACGACTATTTTTCTCAGGTTTTCACCTGCTAAATCAGTTCTGTTCTACTCACAGACGCCATTTGAACAATTTTGCAAACTTTAGTGTTTTCTATCCAAATCTACCAGTTATATGCATATCATATCTTCTGGGCCCGAGTAGCAGGCCGTTTTAATTTCGTCATGCTTTTCATCCAAAATTCCGAATGCTGCCCCCTACCCTAGAGAGGTTAAATAAATGCCTTTTCGATGAGATTCCTTTTTCTTTCCCCCTTTGTGCGCTGGACTGAAGTAGTTGGCAGGGACACATGGCCCCATTCAAACATTTAAACTTGTCTTTCTCCCAAGATACGGTGCCTTCGGAAAGTATTCAGACCCCTTGACTTTTTCCACATTGTTATGTTAAAGCCTCATTCTGAAATGGATTAAATACATTTTTTTCCTGAATCCACACAGTATTCCATAATGTTTGCACATACAGAAGTATATTTGAAATTGAGCTCAGGTGCTTCCTGTTTCCATTGAGCATCCTTGAGATGTTTCTACAACTTGATTGGAGTCCACCTGTGGTAATTCAATTGATTGGACATGATTTGGAAAGGCACACACCTGTCTATATAAGGTCCCACAGTTGACAGTGCTTCAGGGCAAAAACCAAGCCATGAGGTCGAAGGAATTGTCCGTAGGGCTCCGAGACAGGATTGTCAAAGAATTCTGCAGTATGGTCTGTCCCCTGTAGCCTCCATCATTCTTAAATGAAAAATGTGTGCAACCACCAAGACTCTTCCTAGAGCTGGCTGCCCGGCCAAACTAAGCAATCGGGGGAGAAGGGCCTTGGTCAGGGACGTGACCAAGAACCTGACAGAGCTCCAGAGTTCCTCTGTGGAGATGGTTGCCCTTCTGGAAGGTTCTCCCATCTTTGCCACACTCCACCAATCAGGTCTTTATGGTAGAGTAGCCAGACAGAAGCCACTCATCAGTAAAATGCACATGACTGCACACTTGGAGTTTGTCAAAAGGCACCTAAAGGACTCTTGACAATGAGAAACAAGATTCTCTGGTTTGATGAAACCAAGATTGAACTCTTTGGCCTGAAATGCCAAGTGTTTCGTCTGGAGGAAACATTGGCACCATCCCCAGGGTAAAGCATGGTGGTGGTGCCAGCATTGTGCTGTGTGGATGTTTTTCAGAGGCAGGAACTGGGGGACTAGTCAGGATCGAGGGAAAGACCACGCAGGAGTGGCTTCGGAACAAGTCTCAATGTACTTGAGTGGCCCAGCCAGAGCCCGGACTTGAACCCGATCGAAGATCTCTGGAGAGACCTGAAAGTAGCTGTGCAGTGACGCTCCCCATCCAACCTGACCGTGCTTGAGAGGATCTGCAGAGAAGAATGGGAGAAACTCCCCAAATACAGGTGTGCCAAGCTTGTAGCGTCATACCCAATAAGAATCGGCTGTAATTGCTGCCAAAGGTGTTCAACAAAGTACTGTGTAAATGCTCTGAATACTTATTTTAATGTGATCTTTCAGTTTATTTTTAATACATTTGCAAAAATGTCAACCTGTTTTGTTTTGTCGTTTTTACGGGTGGTGTGTGTGTGTGTGTGTGTGTGTGTGTGTGTGTGTGTGTGTGTGTGTGTACAGTTGAAGTCGGAAGTTTACATACACTTAGGTTGGAGTCATTAAAACTAGTTTTTCAACCACTCCACACATTTCTTGTTAACAAACTATAGTTTTGGCAAGTCGGTTAGGACATCTAATTTGTGCATGACACAATTTTCCAACAACTGTTTACAGACAGATTATTTCACTTAGAATTCACTGTCTCACAATTCCAGTGGGTCAGAAGTTTACATACATTAAGTTCACAGTGCCTTTAGACAGCTTGGAAAATTCCAGAAAATTATGGCATGGCTTTAGAAGCTTCTGATAGGCTAATTGACGCCATTTGAGTCAATTGGAGGTGTACCTGTGGATGTATTTCAACGCCTATCTTAAAACTCAGTGCCTCTTTTTTTTTGACATCATGGGAAAATCAAAAGAAATCAGCCAAGACCTCAGAAAAAATGTGTGGACCTCCACAAGTGTGGTTCATCCTTGGCAGCAATTTCCAAACGCTTGAAGGTACCACGTTCATCTGTACAAACAGTAGTACGCAAGTATAAACACCATGGGACCATGGGACAAAGCCATCATACCGCTCAGGAAGGAGACACATTCTGTCTCCTAGAGATGAATGTACTTTGGTGCGAAAAGTGCAAATCAATCCCAGAACAGCAGCAAAGGACCTTGTGAAGATGCAGGTGGAAACGGGTACAAAAGTATCTATATCCACAGTAAAACAAGTCCTATATCGAACTAACCTGAAAGGCCGCTAAGCAAGGAAGAAGCCACTGCTCCAGAACCGCCATAAAAAAGCCAGACTATGGTTTGCAACTGCACATGGGGACAAAGATCATACTTTTTGGAGAAATGTTTTCTGGTCTGATGAAACAAAAATAGATCTGTTTGTAGGGAAGGCTTGCAAGCCAAAGAAAACCATCCAGCACAGGGGTGGCAGCATCATGTTGTGGGGGTGCTTTGCTGCAGGAGGGACTGGTGCAATTCACAAAATAGATGGCAACATGATTAGGGAAAATTATGTGGATATATTGAAGCAAAATCTCAAGACATCAGTCAGGAAGTTTGGTCGCAAATGGGTCTTCCAAATGGACAATGTCCCCAAGCGTACTTCCAAAGGTGTCAAAATGGCTTAAGGAGAACAAAGTCAAGGTATTGGAGTGGCCATCACAAAGCCCTTGACCTCAATCCCATAGAAAATGTGTGGACAGAACTGAAAAGGTGTGTGTGTGTGTGTGTGTGTGTGTGTGTGTGTGTGTGTGTGTGTGTGTGTGTGTGTGTGAGAGAGAGCAAGGAGGCCTACAAACCTGACTTCGTTACACCAGCTCTGTCAGGAGGAATGGGCCAAAATTCACCCAACTTATTGTGGGAAGCTTGTGGAAGGCTACCTGAAACGTTTGACCCTAGTTAAACAATTTAAAGGCAATGCTACCAAATACTAATTGAGTGTTTGTTAACTTTGACCCACTGGGAATGTGATGAAAGAAATAAAAGCTGAAAAAATAATTCTCTACTATTATTCTGACATTTCACGTTCTTAAAGTGGTGATCCTAACTGACCTAAGACAGTGAATTTTTACTAGGATTAAAATGTCAGGAATTGTGAAAAACTGAGTTTAAATATATTTGGCTACGGTGTATGTAAACTTCCGACTTCAACTGTATGTATGTATGCATGCATGCATGTATGGGGGGATTTAATCAATTTTAGAATTGGGCTGCAACATAAGATGTGGATAAAGTCAAAGGGTATGAATACTTTCTGAATTCACTGTAGATTCTTGTAATGGCTCACTCACACCAGCTATCCATTCCCGCTTACATTCACATGCCTTTTGCCACTCAAGTGCCTTGATTACGCTCCCATATGCACTCATTTCATCGGTCTTTCTCTCTCACACCACAAACAGAATACAAGCACAATTTAAGCTGAATCGAAACAATGGTTTATTCAGAGATCATTATGCAAGTAGAAAGTTCGGTGTGCACTCCTAGGGAATCTTGTTCCAGATGTTGTTCAGTAACCAAGGCTCAAACTCTGACTGACATCATCTAGAATGTGAGTACTTTTAATATAAACATCGCAATAAAAAAGGGCAGCTTTTACTTAGATGCAATGTGATTGTTTTCCTGTCACAGTAATCAATTGTGTGGAGAAAACAAGATATAAATCCGATGTAAGACCGCATAGGTAACTAGACTAGGCCCATTGTAAAAACTGTGGATGGTAGCCTACAATTAGGTTGCTATAGCACAGGACAAGAATTTCCCTATGTATAAACAATCTCAGATCAGTACAGGAGCAGTTCATGAAAAAGAAAGTTACAGTAGTGTCCAATTACTGAGCTTGTGCTGCATTTTACTAGTAAAACTATTTTCTGGGCTTTCATACTTTGGGGTTGCATGATCTGGCCCCATTATGTTGTTATTATGACGCTAGGTACAAATGGCAGCCTATTCTCTATAAAGTGCACTTCTTTTGACCAGGGCCCATAAAGTAGTGAACTATATGGAATAGGCACATGTCTGCAGCTATGGAAAGAACTGGTGGAATTTACCATCTGATCAGTCGTATGCATCCAATTTCTGAAAGATGCACAGGGTATTGTTGGCGAATAAATGTTACCTTTTATTTAAGCAAGGAGTCATGCTGACACCATGGTCTCTTTCCTAGATGAGTCCTGCATGCACACATCAGTAAACACTACATATCTAATATATACTGAACAAAAATATAAATGCAACCATTTCAAAGATTTTTCTGCATTAGTTCATATAAGAAAATCAGTCAATTGAAATACATTTATTAGGCCCTAATCTATGGCTACAGAAACTTATCTGTTGGTCACAGATACCTTAAAAAATGTAGAGGCATGGATCAGAAAACCAGTCTGTCGTGCTGCATGAGGCAAATGGTGGTCCCATCTCCTTTTCATAGTTGATCAGGCTGTTGATTGTGGCCTGTGGAATGTTATCCCACTCCTCTTCAATGGCTGTGTGAAGTTGCTGGATATTGGCAGGAACTGGAACACGCTGTCATACACATTGATCCAGAGCATCCCAAACATGTTAAATGGGTGTCTGGTGAGTATGCAGTCCATGGAAGAACTGGGACATTTTCAGCTTCAAAGAATTGTGTACAGATTCTTGTGACATGGGGCTGTGCATTATAATGCTGAAACATGAGTTGGCGGCAGTGGATGAGTGGTACGACAATGGGCCTCAGGATCTAGTAACGTTATCTCTGTATTCATATTGCTATTGATAAAATGCAATTGTGTTGGTTGTCTGTAGCTTATGCATGCGCATACCATAACCCAACCACCATGGGGCACTCTGTTCACAACGTTGTCATCAGCAAACTGCTGGCTCACACAACGCCATACACGTGGTCTGCGGTTGTGAGGACGGTTGGACGTACTGGCAAATTCTCTAAAACTACATTTGAGGCAAATTACGGTAGTGAAATTAACATTGAATTCTCTGTTGGACATTCCTGCAGTCAGCATGCCAATTGCGCGCTCCCTCAACTTGACAGCTGTGGCGTTGTATCACATCTGCACATTTTAGTGGCCTTTTGTCCCCACCACAAGGTGTGTAATGATCATGCTATTTAATCAGCTTCTTGATATGTCACACCTGTCAGGTGGTTAGATTATTTTGTCAAAGGAGAAATGCTCACTAACGGATGTAAACAGATTTTGTGTATAAAACAAAAAGAGAAATAAGCTTTTTGTGCGTATGGAACATTTCTGGGATCTTTATTTCAGCTCATGAAACATGGGACCAACACTTAACATGTTTCATTTCATATTTTCAGTATACATATCAATTACACTATACTTAAAAAGCAAATACGAAAATAAATATCAAATGAAACAAACTCGATCTTCTGCCTGAATTGTCCTAGAGGAAATCTTGCAGTTTACTTTGTGCAAAACAACATGGTTTAACATATTTTTAAGACCTGCTTTTTCTTTCTCAATGTAAGGGTCCCTTAAGTCATCTTTTTTGTTTTTTAGGTAGACGTTTCATGTTGGTAAGACTGGCCTAGTTTTGTGGGTATGTCTTTAGGGTAAGAGTCTAATTAGAATCGATCTCCTAAGTGTGTTTCTTTTTCATCTCCATAATGGCAATTTTAAAGTTTAAATGTATTAATTGTTGGTATTTACTGTGCAGCCCAATGGTGCATGCCAAGCCCAAAATGTATTTTGACTAAAAACGAGGTAACAAACCATGCTTTTATTTTAAAATCTTCAGAGCTCTTGAGTGTGCTGTTCCTCACTCTGGCTCTGATACATATGAGCTGAGAACTTGGCAGACCTCTCATTTGTTATCTCTGCTATTCATTAGGTGGGAGGACCCTGGTGTTTTTTTATTTGATTTTATTACATTTCAGACAGTTTTGTTATTGTGCAAGGCTGAGGGACTAATCTCATGTGGCGTGGGTTTGCTCACATCAGAATTATATATGAAAGCGAATTGTAGCATCTTCAAACTGGCAGCTGTGATATTTTCTTTGTCCCGCAAAAATGTTCGATGCGGATAAAAGCAGATGCATTATTTTTTTTGCTTTTAAATTATTTTTGGAAATGTTTGCTGAGCAGGGAGGGGGCAGTGCTTTGGGGCACTAGGTTTGTGTGGGTTTGCGAGCCACATTGTCTTCAATATGAGGTGCTGAGGCATCTTGAATATTTTCTTTACTCTGGTACTTAAAGTGGAACTGAGATTTTCAGCAACATGAAACCTTATTAATCTGTTCATATACACCCCCAGGAAGAATATTTAATATTTTCTGACGATCGAGCACTTACATATGGACATTTTCATAGAATGTTTGGGAATGACGTATAGTAAGGCATTTGTCAAAATTCTATAGCAGTTTAGAGTGGGAAAGCGGCCAAGCGTTGGCTAGCCTTTCAGTGAAAAAATAATACCTGCCTGTTAACTTTTCATTGCGTACTGCCAGTAGACTTAAATGGTTCTTCACCAACATCTTCAGTGTTTTAACCAAATCATGTCTCATTTGCTTTACAGACAAATCTTATGTTTTTGAGAAAGTAAATAAGTTCAATACTAACATATGAATAATTTAGGTAAAAAGTTGGATATTAAATGTGTGGTATCGCACAGTCTCATTTTACAATATACAGTGTGTCCCACATTTTAAAAAATATATATAGAAATACACAATCGTGGACAAAAGTTCAATGACACAAATATACATTTTCACAAAGTCTGCTGCCTCAGTTTCTATGATGGCAATTTGCATATACTCCAGAATGTTATGAAGAGTGATCAGATGAATTGCAATTAATTGCTAAGTCCCTGTTTGCCATGCAAATGAACTGAATCCCCCAAAAAACATTTCCGCTGTATTTCAGCCTGCCTAAGGACCAGCTGACATGTCAAAAAACCAACAACTGAAAGCAAAATGTATATAATTGTATACAAAAATAAGACATCAAAAGCAAAACCCATACACTTGTAAGCAAATAATTTTAAAGCGCAAGCAAAACTCTTGACAATATTTGAATTCCCTGTCGAACAACATTCGCGCTGAACGTTGTGCAACAGGTAATTCATATGTTTACTTAAGTAGTTAGTTTTTCATTAAATGTATTAGATATACATGCTTCTAATAGCTGTACGTTATTGACTCGTGACTGACAATTTTGAAGTATGTTAGCTAAAACAACCAATAATGCCTTATTGTAAGTCATGGAATTAAGTCAAATAGTACCTCTTATAAATTTGGTTTTGAAGCATAAACAGGGATTTTGTTTTATTTTGACTGATTGATATGAATGTTTGTTTCATGTCTGCAAAGTAGTTAAAACGCTGTCAGTTCCACTTTAAGAACTCCAGCACGACAGTGGACCAACCAATAGGGTTTGCAATAGATCTGAAACTCAACACATTTGTAATTTCTCCCAAATTACAAAGAAAGTATAATATTTCGATCATGTTTTTTTTTTACTGGAGAGTGCTACCCCAGCTCAGTCATACTGGTTAGCTAGGTCAATCTTTTTACGAGGTGGTTGGTATCGTTTTGAGGAAATTGGTTTGTAAATGATTCATAGTTCACACAAGTCGTTTACAAAAACAGTATGAATTTGCTTCATTGTTAGAGTTTAAATATATCCTTTTTTTTTTTTTATACTGACTTACAGGATTTATATTGAACCTAAACCAAAAAAAGAATAATTTAATGTTTTTGTGTGCTTTGCGTGAGTGACTGTCAGTAAGGGTTTTATATGTGCGTGTGTGTTGTAGAGAGAAGGGTGGTGTGTGTGAGAGACGAGGTTGGTTGGTGTGTTTGAGAATAGGTTAGTGACCCGTCACGTTTGTTTGTTGGTGTGGATGTGATTGTCTGTGTGTCTGAATATGAATGACTGTGCTGTAAGATTGTTTGGGTGGGTGTACAATTGTCTGAATGTGAATGTCTGTATGCAACTGTGTTTCTGTCTGCTTGTTTGTCAGTGATTGTGAGAGTGACATACAAGGTCTTAATACCCTTATTTCTGTTTTCCTGGCCTGTTTTCTGACAGAATAGGTCAACACTCGCCTATATAGTGTAAACCCCAAACTTGCCCAAGGCAGAGTTTGCTTCAGATTCCCCTAACCTAATGTTCTTTCCAATCAGTTGGCACAATGGGGGCTAGAAAATGGGCAATGTTAGGTGTTGAGACTGAGTATTTGGTCTGTCAGTGGGTAAATGTCTTTGTATGTCACTGTCTAGTCCTGTGTATGCTCTTGACCATTGAGTCAAGTTGTGACCATGTGAATGAGTACAAATGGGGGAGGGAGGGTTCAATTGTTTAAATTCAAGATGTTTGGAAAGGGTAATCATGTTCATACTCTTTAAGAACACGAGTAAGAACTAGCCAATAAGGCCTATGGCGGGGAATGGTAGAAGGGGTTTTGGGTACAATGCAATTAAGGCAACAAATGATGGTATTGCAGCATTGGTTTTGGAGAAAATAAACAAACTAGTAGAGAATTCTGAAACCACAATATCCCTGATCCCCAAATTGCAATACAGCTAATTGACAGTGACGCCTCATGTATCTCCAGTTGCACCAATTCTGAATTGGATGTATAGCTGTGTTGTGCTTTTCTAATGCAGACTCATATTACATGCCGAGACTGCATTCAAACTGTGAGACTCTGAATTCTGTGAAAGCTGGAGAGGATGATTTGTATTCTCTTCCTGGAACCTGGATAGGAACGACTGGTCCTGAAATTCTAATTTGCTTGCTAAAATTCACACCCTTAAATGACCCATTTTTAACTGCAAAATTTCTTGTTTGGTGAAAATGTTCACAACACCTTGAATGATGAGTAAAACATTTTCTGTGGACATTCTCAGGGGGAGAAGCCATTTTGGAATTCAGTTGTCCTGTTTTTTTCTGTAGTTATTGTATGTGGGAATGTACACCTTGGTGGCTATAACTTTTTCTTTCTCATTTGTTCTTTTCAAACCTGTTCAGCCCCAGGAGTGAGAATTACAGAATCAGTTTTAACACTGACACTTTGACCAGGTAGTTTTGATGTCTTACAAAATTGGACGAGTAGTCAGCCACGATATTGGAACATGTACGGTTGATCTCCTGATGATAAAGTCAATGGGTAAAGTGGCATCATTGATTCACTTACAATACCCCCCCCCCCTCCCCCAAGTCTCCCTAGAATCACAAGCAATACAAGAAGCGTATTTTAAATGTTTATACTTCTATCACTCTGTCCTAAACTGTAGTTTAATGACATTGGAATTAATGCAGGGGGTTATAAAACTTAATAAACATGAATTTGAATTCAAAGTGTGTTTTTCATTGTTGCTGTCTTGAAGGCTTGTGTACATACCAGGCTGTGTGTTTGGATTTGACAGCTATGTGTGAAAATACCACAATCACATTTTGTCACATGCTTCATAAACAACAGGTGTAGACTAACAGTGAAAGGCTAGAAGAAATACTTTAGTCTGTCTGCACTTTCAGCTGTGTAGGCCTACATTTTTACATTCAGCGAATGTTCTTAACCAGAGCAACGTAAAGTTAGTGACTGCTCAGGTTATTAGTGTAAGTGAAAGGTAAAGCTTCTATAGATATTGACAGGATTGTGTCAACACAGCACATATTACACAACACTTATGTTTGTTAGTGGTTGAGAATTTCTGCAAGTAAAGTCCACTCAGCAGAGAACTTTTCCAGATGGTAGGGCTGGGCGGTATTCTGTATTGCACTATATGCTGTATGGAACGGTTTGAGTTTTTACTTCACCTTTTATAACCGTCTTTCATTGTTTTGCTAAATGTGATATGCAACTCCGCCACGTATAATGTAAGTTTTTATAGTTTACTCCATTTGCTACTTGAGTCGTCTCTCCCTCTCCTGCTGCAGCATGCCACTAACCACACCAAGCCCCCTGTCACACAAGGAGAGCAGTTCTTCAAACAGAAGTTCACTCTGCATGGTCAGATTGATGCAACAACGTTGGTGACATGCCGCTTTGCACAAGCATTCTATACACTTAGTTTGTGTATCTACTGTCCGCAAACTATTCTCTGCTAGTTTGTCTTTTGTTATCAAGTTGTTGCTAAAATAATTTTGTTTAGAGGCTAATGCTAATCAATTGTCAGCTGGCTAGCTAGCTTGCTAAATGTACTAAGAGTCTGAGCAAATCTAGCTAGCTAGCTAATACTGCCTGGTACCAAGCATGTGTGTGCAACGGTATCATATAGTGGAATAGGGTCCAGCTGCAACATATCTCAGGACAGTCTGTCATGTGAACATTTTCCCAGCGTGAAATAGCTACCCACTTTGGGTGATGATTTCCACCTTTTAATCACACCATTCATATGCGTATTCGTATCCCACGTGTAATACGCGTTACCTTTTTGAATAGTGATTCCGAACTAGAAGGCCAAAGTTCAACTGGCATTACTAGGCTTCCATTTGCAGTCTTGGCTACATGGAGTAAGATTATCTAGATCCACGTACAGGTAAGTCTTTTGTTTTCGCTAGGTTTTTGTTCTTTGGTGGGGTTTTAATGGTGGACTACTACAACCCAAAGAGGTGTGTTTCTGCCACCTACTGGATGTGGTGATTCTAAGTGAATACACCCTAAATCAAGCTTATCCAACTGGCCGAATTTGGCCCGTGGGTGGTTTTATTTGGTCCCGCAAGTTTTCTCTGCAAAATAAATAAGAAATGCAAGTTTCATTCTAGATGCCCTAACAGTAGACAGATTCAGACCAAATACACGGCCGGACAGTAAGTTGTACATACTTTGAATATGTAAAAATGTAAATGTGTGACTTGTGCAATAACTTTTCAGTTTTTTGTACTGTATGTAATATATTGTGTTTGTATGCTGACGTTTGCAAATGAATTTCCATGTAAATTGTAAAAAGTACCATGTAAAATGGATTAAATTGATTTGTTTCCTCATCAATCTACACACAATACCCCATAAATGACAAGCGAAAAGTTTTTATTTCTTGAAAATAAAAAACCTTATTTACATAAATATTCAGACCCTTTGCCATGAGTCTCGAATTTGAGTTCAGGTGCATCCTGTTTCCGTTGATCATCCTTGATGAAGACTATCTGTGTCCTGAAAGGCACACATCGGTCTACAGTATATAAGGTTCTGCAAAAAAAACACAAACCATGAGTTGAAGGAATTGTGTCGAGGCAGAGATCTGTGGAAGGGTACCAAAACAATTCTGCAGCATTGAAGGTTCCTAAGAACGTTGTGGCCTCCATCATTCTTAAATGGAAGAAGACTCTTCCTAGTGCTGGCCGCCAAGCTAAACTGAGCAATCGGGAGAAGGGCATTGGTCAAGGAGGTGACCAAGAATCCGATGGTCACTCTGACAGAGCTCCAAAGTTCCTCTATGGAGATGGGAGAACCTTCCAGAAGGACAACCATATCTGCAGCCAGAGCCGGGCGGCCCTATACGCTCACTACGCAAATTGCGTAGGGCTCCGCCAATTGCGCAAGGGCCCCTTATGTCGAAGCGGGAATCAATGTTTACAACTTCGATGAGAGGATGAAGTGGAACTATCCTTCTGGTCACGAAAAGAAAAGGGGGAAAAAAACACCATGAGAGTGAATTGCGGGACAGCAACAATAAGTGCCATGAGATTTTCAATGACCACAGGAAAAGGCGGGCCGAACAGGCCTCCATTAACATTGATGGGGCTGTAGTGGAGCGGGTCAAAAGTTTCAAGTTCTTTGGTGTCCACATCACCAACGAACGATCATGGTCCAAACACACTAAGACAGTCGTGAAGAGGGCACGACAACAACTTTTCCCCCTCAGGAGACACAAAAGATTTGTCATGGGTCCCCAGATCCTCAAAAACTTCCACAGCGGCACCATCGACAGCATCCTCACCGGTTGCATCACCGCCTGGTATGGCACGGCTCTACAGAGGATGGTGTGGTGTGCCCAATGCATCACCGGTGGCAAACTACCTGCCCTCCAGGACAGCTACAGCACCCGATGTCACAGTAAGGCCAGAAATATCATCAAGGACATCAACCACCCGAGCCACGGCCTGTTTGCCCCGCTATCAACCAGAAGGCGAGGTCAGCAAAGGTGCATCAAAGCAGGGACCGAGAAGCTGTTTTTCAGTCTCTATCAAGACCAATCGGACTGTTAAATAGCAATCACTAGCTGGGTTCCAACCGGTTACGCAACCATGCCCCTTAGAGGCTGCTGCCCTATATTCATAGACTTGGAATCACTGGCCAATTTAATAATGTTTACATATTGCTTTGCTCATCTCATATGTATATACTGTATTCTATTCGACTGTATTTTAGTCAATGACACTCCGACATTGCTCAGTCTAATATTTATATATTTCTTAATTCCATTATTTTACTTTTAGATTTGTGTGTATTGTTAGATACTACTGCACTGTTGGAGCTAGGAACACAAGCATTTCGCTACACCCACGATAACATCTGCTAAATATGTGTTTGTGACCAATACAATTTGATTTGATTCATGACAACTGGGAACATGTAAAAAAACAAGGTTGAATCATGACGTCAGTGATTTTCAGGTCGGAGCTTTAGAAAGAGGCCCGAGTTACCAACTTGGAATTCCGAGTTGGATGACTGTTCAAAACGTACTTTACCAGTCGGAGCTTGTTTTTTTTCTTCTAAGTTCCTAGTTGTCTTGAACTCACTGAAGTCTAAGATTTCCCAGTTGTTTTGAGAGCGGCAGAAGTCATGCTAGATTGACAGCATGACCAATGTTTTCAACCTTTTCTAGCCCATGGTGTGGTCGCAAGTGAATGTTTAGCTTGGAAAAGAGACCCTTAAACCCAGAATTGGACCATACACCTACACCGAATAGGAGGCTAGTGATTGCTTTGCAACGCTTGCACTTAGCCACTGATTCCATTCAAACCACTCATTGTTGAATTTGGAATTTCCAACTATACATTCACGTGCACATGCATCTATCTATTCAATGTTATCATGATTTGTATAAGACATATTATACTTTAGTAGTCCACATGACCTGGTGATGTAAAAGTTTAAATTACATTATCTTCCATATTCCTAGAAATACCTTTAAAAATTGATATTCCTTCAAAAATATTGCCTGACCAGGGTAATCTGGGACTGCCTCCTGGGGGAAATCGGGCATGTGAAGACTATCTGTGTCCTGCGTCACTTAATGAGGATAGACACGAGGACCAGCAGTGGCTCTGAACCTCGCCACCGTGTGCCAGAAGTGAGGTCTGCTGCTCTGCAGGATGTTTCAAGGATGGAGGCAATCGGTGTGCGAGAGATCTTCACCTCCTACTTCTTTGAAGAGGGTGCTGTTCCCTGGCAACACCATAGACTACACTATGCACAACCAAAGGCTCTTTTAAGAGCCATCCACATTGCAATAAGAGTTTTCTTCCTTTCCTTCTGGAAATAATTCTGTATTTTTTCCACATTTTGTTACGTTACTGCCTTATACTTAAATAGATTATGTTATTTGTTTTCCTAATCAATCTACACACAGTACCCGATAATGACAAAGCGAAAACTGTTTTTTATAAACATTTGCAAATGTATAAAAATAAATACAAGAAAGATAACTTATTTACATAAGTATTTAGACCCTTTACTATGAGACTCGAAATTGAGCTCAGGAGCATCCTGTTTCCATTGATCATCCTTGAGATGTTTCTACAACTTGACTGGAGTCCACCTGTGGTAAATTTAAATTGATTGGACATGATTTGGAAAGGCAAACTCCTGTCTATATAAGATTCCACAGTTGACAGTGCATGTCAGAGCAAAAACCAAGCCATGAGGTCGAAGGAATCGTCCGTAGAGCTCCGAGACAGGATTGTGTCGAGGAACAGATCTGTGGAAGTGTACCAAAAATGTCTGTTGCATTGATGGTCCCCAAGAACACAGTAGCCTCCATCATTCTTAAATGGTGATCACTCCATAGTTCCTCTGTGGAGATGGGAGAATCTTCCAGAAGGACAACCATCTCTGCAGCACTCCACCAATCAGGCCTTTATGGTAGAGTGGCAAGATGGAAGCCACTCCTCAGTAAAAGGCACATGACAGCCCGCTTGGAGTTGGCCAAAAAGCACATAAAGGACTCTGACCATGAGAGTCTGATGAAACCAAGACTGAACTATTTGGCCTGAATGCCAAGCGTCACTTCTGGAGGAAACCTGGCACCATCCCTAAGGTGAAGCATGGTGATGGCGGCATCATGCTATGGGAATGTTTTTCAGCGACAGGGACTGGGAGACTAGTCAGGATTGAGGGAAAGATGAACGGCGCAAAGTACAGAGATCCTTGATGAAAACCTGCTCCAGAGCGCTCAGGACCTGAGACTGGGGCAAAGGTTCACTTTCCAACAGGACAACGACCCTAAGCACACAGCCAAGACAACTCAGGAGTGGCTTCGGGACAAGTCTCTGAATGTCCTTGAGTGGTCCAGCCAGAGCCCAGACTTGAACCCGAACGAACGAACATCTCTGGAGGCCTGAAAATAGTTGTGCAGCGACACTCCCCATCCAACCTGACAGAGCTTAAGAGGATCTGCAGAGAAGAATGAGAGAAACTCCACAAATACAGTTGTGCCAAGCTTGTAGTGTCATACCCAAGAAGACTCAAGGCTGTAATTGCTGCCTGATGTGCTTCAAGAAAGTACTGAGTAAAGGGTCTGAATATTTATGTAAATGTGATATTTCAAGAACATTTTTTTAGAAATTATTTATCATTTCTAAAACCAGTTTTTGAATTGTCATTATGGGGTGTTGTGTGTAGATTAATGAGGGGAAAAAAACGACTTGATCAATTTTAGAATAAGGCTGTAACCTAACAAAATGTGGAAAAGGTCAAGGGGTCTGAACACTTCCCGACTGTACTGTACACCACATGACCATAAGTATGTGGACATCTACTCGTCAAACATCTCATTCCAACCTCATGGGCATTAATATGGAGTTGGACCCCCTTGGCTGCTACAACAGCCTCCACTCTTCTGGGAAGGCTTTCCACTAGATGTTGGAACATTTCTGCGGGGACTGGCTTTCATTCAGCCACAAGAGCATTAGTGAGGTCGGGCACTGATGTTGGGCAATTAGACCTGGCTCGCAGTCAGCGGTCCAATTCATCCCAAAGGTGTTCGATGGGGTTGAGGTCAGGGCTCTGCAGGCCAGTCAGGTTCCACACCGATCTCGATAAACCATTTCTGTATGGACCTCACTTTGTGCACAGGGGCATTGTCATGCTGAAACAGGAAAGGGCCTTCAACCAAACTGTTGCCACGAAGTTGGAAGCACAGAATCATCTAGAATGTCATTGTATGATGTAGGGTTAAGATTTCCCTTCACTGGAACTAAGGACCCTAGCTTGAACCGTGAAAAACAGCCCCAGACCATTATTCCTCCTCCACCAAACTTTACAGTTGGCACTATGCATTGGGGCAGGTAGTGTTCTCCTGGCATCTGCCAAATCCAGATTTGTCCGTCGGACTGCCAGATGGTGAAGCATGATTCATCACTTCAAATGGAAGCTTTACACCACTCCAGCTGACGCTTGGCATTGCGCATGGTGATCTTACGCTTGTGTGTGGCTGCTCGGCCAGCTTCTGACAAAACAGTTATTGTGCTGACGTTGCTTTCAGAAGCAGTTTGGAACTCGGTAGTGAGTGTTGCAACCGAGGACAGACCGGTTCTGTGAACTTGTGTGGCCTACCACTTTGCGGCTGAGTCGTTGTTAATCGTAGACGTTTCCGCTTCACAACAACAGCGCTTACAGTTGACCGTGGCAGCTCTATCAGGGCAGAAAGGTGGCATCCTATGACGTTGGAAAGTTGAAAGTAACCGAGCTCGTCAGTAAGGCCATTCTACTGCCAATGTTTGTCTATGGAGATTAAATGGCTGTGTGCTCGATCTTATAGACCTGTCAGCATCGGGTGTGGCTGAAATAGCCAAATCCACTCATTTTAAGGGGTGTCCACATAATTTGTGATGTAGTGTTTGATATACACTGTGTACAAAATATTCAGAATGCCTTCCTAACGCTGAAGCTCTGCTTTATAGTGCGATTGACAATTAAAGGCATTATATTCCTGTGGTCGGGGAAAATTCATTCATTCACGCTATATGTCAACTCAATCAGAAATTACTTTTACATTTTAAAGCGGATCTTCTGCGATACAGATTGAATCCAGGCCTTTAAGGCAATGTTCCCACATTAGCAGAGACTGCATTCATGGTAAATTCTGCATATATCGGTACAGTCTGAAATTACCTTCACATTTCTATTGCGCACTCTGTAACGCTTCAGCGATACAGATAGAATATATCCCCAAGTATTGTATCAAAGGACACTTCTCTGCACTAAACATTTTATAGACCGAGGCTGGATGTAGATATTTCTGTATTTCATTTTCAATACATTTGCTAACATTTCTAAAAACATGTTTTCACTATGGGGTATTATTGTGTGTAGATGGGTGAGAAGAAAATCTATTGAATCCATTTTGAATTCAGGCTGTAACAACAAAATGTGGATTTAATTTGTATTATTTAACCTTTATTTAACTAGGCAAGTCAGTTAAGAACAAATTCTTATTTACAATGATGGCCTACCAAAAGGAAAAGGGCCTCTTGCATGGACAGGGGCTGGAATTAAGAATAAATTAAATTAAAATATAGGACAAAACACACAATCACCACAAGAGAGACAACACAACACTACATAAAGAGAGACCTAAGACAACAACATAGCATGGCAGCAGCACATGACAACACAGCATGGTAGCAACACAACATGACAACAACATGGTAGCAGCACATGGCAGCAGCTCAACATGGTACACACATTATTGGGCACAGACAACAGCACAAAGGGCAGGAAGGTAGAGACAACAATACATCACACAAAGCAGCCACAGCTGTCAGTAAGAGTGTCCATGATTGAGTCTTTGAATGAAGAGATTGAGATAAAACTGTCCAGTTTGAGTGTTTGTTGCAACTCGTTCCAGATGCTAGCTGCAGCGAACTGAAAAGACAAGAGACCCAGGGATATGTGTGCTTTGGGGACCTTTAACAGAATGTGACTGGCAGAACGGGTGTTGTATGTGGAGGATGAGGGCTGTAGTAGATATCTCAGATAGGGGGGAGAGAGGCCTAAGAGGGTTTTATAAATAAGCATCGACCAGTGGGTCTTGCGACAGGTATACAGAGATGACCAGTTTACAGAAGACTATAGAGTGCAGTGACGTGTCCTATAAGGAACATTGGTGGCAAATCTGATGGCAGAATGGTTGATGTAAATTGAGAAGAGCGTGGGAATAATGGTAGTGGTAATAACACTGCAATAACTTCTCACTCACTGTTCATTACTCCAATGAATTCCTATCCATGTGCTAGTGTCTGAAACACTGACAATGACTTCAAAGGTCAAAAGTATTCCAGGTTATAGACAGGATCAAGAAACATTGACCAATGTATTGGAGACCAATATAAACCATGACAGCATAAGACTTGCTGGCCAAAGGCCGCTAAACAACATTACATATCAGTGTGATCTGAGCGTTCTGATTGATATCAGGCATGCTCTCTGCCATTCTTGTCATTAAACATAAACCTTTGGAATAGTACATTGATAGGACACTTTCCAATTGGCTAAACACTATGAATACTGACAATTGGCTTTCTTTACTCGTCTCCTTACCTCGATCTAAAAAGATAGGGTTGGTTAAACCGATGACCAAGGGATTTGGTTTCACCTTTTAAGTCTCGTATTAGGGGCTTTTTTTCTAATATGCAACCTTTAAAGTCGCATATTAGGGGCTTTATGGGATGCTTTTACTGGACCGTATTAACCTGTATGTATCATGTCTGTTCTTTTGAGGGTGCTTGATAGCGTTTGACAGTGATAACAGCTTGATGGTGCGACGTGGAACAAAATTATAATCCAGCAATAAAAAATGACAACGCACTTTGTGTTGGGAACTTCGGACACAGGTTGGCCATTCACCGTGCTTTTATGGGATCACTTCAGAGCAATCAAAGTTGTATAAATACTCAGTGAGCGTCTGTCAGTGTTGACTTACCGTAACATCACCACAGAGGATCTCTAAGGTCAGTTATTTACTTAATGTATATTATGTTTTAATCACCCGATCATTGTTGTTTACCTTTCAAGATAGACAAAATTATACTATCCGTACCTCCTTAAACAAGAAAAGTGTGAATACTAATATTCATTGATTCCATGTTGTGTAAGTTGTGGCTCGGTTTGTTTTTGTAAACTAAGAAAGTTCCAGTGCATGAATAAGGGCATTTATAAAGTCCTGTATATCATTGTCATAAATCAGTGATCCTGTATATAATATTGTTATAAAATCACTGAATCAGAGTGGTATATTACTGTTGTATAAACAGATATTCTCCATTGTGTTCAAAGGTGTATTGTCAGCAGGTCACCATGAAGGTTGTCGCAGTAATCCTGGCTCTAGCAGTCCTCTCAGGTGACCTTTTAGTTCTACTGAGTTTGTGTCCAAAATACCACCCTATTCCCTATACAGCCTGGTCAAAAGTAGTACACTAAATACGGAATAGGTTGCCATTTGGGAGGCCGCCTACCTAAGATAATCAATCATCAGCTCTAGAAAAACATATGTTTTCTGAAACATTACCCAACAGGATAATTGATAGGGGCAATACAAATGACAACTGGTTTTAATCAATCGATTGCTCCATTCTCTTAACTATAGGCTGCCATGCATGGGTGCTACCCATGCAGGATGAGCCCCAAACTCCCTGGGAAAAGACAATTGACCAGTTTAAGGACTACATGACAGATCTGAACACTAAGGCTGATGAGAAGGTGAAGAACATCAGGGCCTCCCATCTCAGCAGAGAACTGGAGTGAGTTTATTTCTGTACCAATTTACCTTTACTTTCCTACAGTTGGCCATTAATCCTGGCAAAAACATTAAAACAAATATGATGAAATATCTCCCTGATGTGCATTTAGCTTCAAGCCTTTTTGCAGATGTCTTCAATACTATTGTGGATAATCATGCTCCCTTCAAAAAGTTAAGGGTTAAAGGTAGATCAAATGCCTGGTACATTCCGGAATTATCATTCAAGTAAGAGATTATGCTTGGGTCAAGGTCAGGCACACAGGTTTAGGCCTGGACTGGCAAGCTTTTAAGCAACTGAGGAATCATTGTGTAAGTCAAATCAGAAAGGCTAAATGATTATGTAACCGATCTTTCGGATTTTCATGGGAACCTGTCTAAATTCTGGAAAACTGTCAATCCCTCAAGAGTTCTACTTCCTCCTCTGCAACAACAAATTTATTTCAGAAACTGGCCTTATTACGGGACAAAAGGGATGCATATTATCACCATTTTATTTCAGGAGGCTCTTAGAAGTTATTTCAAAGCCTATTCACAATGATGCTGATAGAGGAAACTTGCTGAATGATCAGAGAAATGATAGTCAAAGCTTTTTTTTAGCCTATTTACAGAAAAAGAGGTCCTGGATGCTTTGCTAGCAATAGACAACAAGAAATCCACCGGGGCTGAAAAATTGGATCCTGGTCTGCTTAAGTGTGCAGCGCCCATTATTGTTGGCTCAATTAACACACATTTTCTATTTAACATTATCAGGAAATATTACAAAATTATGGAAATCAGCTCTTGTGCTGGGCGGGAATAGTAGTGTTCCTTGTCTAGCTATGATTCTTGAATCCTTGGTAAATGTAGAACTTTTTTTATCTGAGAAATGTTTTTGAATGTAAATCAATCAGGGTTTAGCCCTGAGCATAACACTATTACAGCAACCAATTTAGTTGTTAATGATCTTTAGACGCAAAATGAAATGTGCTGCTTTGTTTTTGGACCCGTTGAAAGATTTTGATACTGTTGATCATGATTATTGAATAAGTTGTCCTCGATAGGCCTGAGCTCTGACACCTGTTCATGGTTATCTTAGTGACAGAACTCAGGCCATCGTGATTGATGGGGTTAAGTCTGAATTTCTTGTACATGAAGGTGTACCACAGGAGGCGATTTTGGTACCTGTTCTCCACTATTTATACAAACACCATTGATCAATCTGTTAAAAATGTTAAACTTCATCTATATGCAGATTATATTATTACGTATGCTATTGCCCCGGCTGTTGATTTGGCTGTGTCAAAACCTAAGTCAGATTTTACAACTATGCAGGAATCCCTGACTGATTTAAAACTTGTGCTAATTACAGACAAAACTAAATAGATGTTGTTTTCAGACTTTCGTAAGGATGCTTCAGATGAACTACATGTTCACTCATTAGATGGTTCTCCAATCGAACGTGTTCCCGCATATCAATACTTAGGCATTTGGATTGATATGGATTTGACGTTTAAAAAACATATAGATGAGTTAAGATTTAGAGTTGTCTTTTTCTACAGAAACAGATATTGCCTTTCTCTAAGCAGTAGGACGCAGATTATTCAGTCAACCTTTTTATCTGTTCTTGATTAAGGTGATATTATCAGCTGCTACTACTTTTAAGCATTTGGATGCCATCTTCCATAGTGCCCTTTGTTTTGTTACAAGTGACAGTTTTGATACTAATCACTGCATCCTGTATCAAAAAGTTGGCTGGACTTCGCTAAAGACCTGTAGATCTCTACATTACTCCCTTTTTGTTTACAAGGCCCTACTTCATAAACTTCTGTCTTGTATAACTTTGCTATTGAAGTATAGTCACCTGAGTTGTCTGACCCGTTCACAGGATTGGTTAACTCTTGAGTTTCCTAGGGTCTCCACCGAGCTAGGTGAATCTGCTTTTAGTTTTAATGCACCGTATTGCTAGAACAAAATTCTAAATACATTTCATCTTGATGTTCTGGTGCCGTTCGTGCAATTTAAAGTATTGATTGGGGACTGACTGGGTTTTTCTGGGTGATTTGCAATGTTTTATTTGTTCTTCCCATTACTGTGTTTTTGTATTTTAATGTGTATACATATACAGTGCATTCAGAAAGTATTGAGACCCCTTGACTTTTCCCACATTTTGTTATTCTAAATGGATTAAAATGTAACATTTACATAAGTATTCAGACCCATTACTCAGTGCTTTGTTGAAGCACATTTGGCAGCGATTGCAGCATCGAATCTTCTTGTGTATGATACTACAAGCTTGGCACACCTGTATTTGGGGAGTTTCTCCCATTCTTCTCTGCAGATCCTCTCAGCCTGGGGAGCGTTGCTGCACAGCTATTCTCAGGTCTCTCCTGAGATGTTCGATCAGGTTCAAATCCGGGCTCTGGCTGGGCCACTCAAGGACATTCAGAAACCCATCCCAAAGCCACTCCTGCGTTGTCTTGGCTGTGTTCTTAGGGTTGTTGTCCTGTTGGAAGGTGAACCTTCACCCAAGTCTGAGGTCCTGAGCGCTCTGGAGCAGGTTTTCATCAAAGGATTTCTCTGCACTTTGCTCCGTTCATCTTTCCCCTCGATTCTGACTAGTCTCCCAGTCCCTGCTGCGGAAAAACATCCCCACAGCATGATGCTGCCACAACCATGCTTCACCTTAGGGATGGTGCCAGGTTTCCTCCAGAAGTAATGCTTGGCATTCAGGCCAAAGAGTTTAATCTTGGTTTCATCAGACCAGAGAATCTTGTTTCTCATGGTCTGAGAGTCCTTTAGGTGCCTGCCAATCTCCAAGCAGGCTGTCATGTGCCTTTTACTGAGGAGTGGCTTCCGTCTAGCCACTACCATAAAGGCCTGATTGGTGAGGTACTGCAGAGATGGTTGTCCTTCTGGAAGGTTGTCCCATCTCCACAGAGGAACTCTAGAGCTCTTTCAGAGTGACCATCAGGTTCTTGGTTCTTGGTTTTATATTTTTTCACATTTTGAGAAACCTGCGTTTGCTTTGTCATTATGGGGTATAGTGTGTAGATTTATGAGGAAAACATTTAATTTCATAAATGTTTGAATAAGGCTATAACGTAACAAAATGTGGGAAAAGTCAAATACTTTCAGAATGCACTGTATTGTTTGGGTATCATGTGTATATTTAGGTTGTATATACAGGGCGCTTTTGTAAAAGAGACGTACATCTCAATATGTCTTCCCTGTTAAAATAAAAAAACATTTAAAAATGTATATTTTCACCCAGTCCAAAGAATAACACTCACCTATTCTGATGTATTTGATAAATGTACAAAACATTAAGAACACCTTCCTAATATTGAGTTGAGTCAGATTCCCCTGGTCAGTATGTCATGGAAAGAGCAGGTGTTTACATTGTTACATTACAAATTAAATAGTAATTTAATAGGATCTATGTGTTAATAAACCTGTCTGTTTTCCCTCCCAGTACCCTGATCACAGACACCATCTCTGAGCTGAATATGTACAGTGATGATATGAAGACCAAACTGGGACCTCTCGCTAAGGACGCCGCTGAACGTCTGGGCAAGGAAGTGCAGCTCCTTGTTAACAAGTTGCAGGCTCACATGAGTGAAGCTAAAGACCGTACCACAGTGTACACCCTGGAACTCCAGACCATGTTGGAGCAGAATGCCAATGACGTCAGTCACAGGGTCAACACCTATAGCCGCAAGCTGAACAAGCGCCTGAGCAAAGACACCCAGGAGATTTGCAGGTGTGACAGAGAGAAGGCAGGAGCCGTTTGCCAGACTAAATCAATTAAAGTATTCAAGTCTTTAGATTGAAGTTTGATTGAAGATTGAAGTCTTTAGATTTAAAGCATTGTCTTATTGTGTCTAAATGTTGGCTGTTTTGTCATAATTCATCATGTATTGTTCACCGATTAAAAAAAAAAAACATTCAATACTATTTGTCTGTCACATAAGTAGTCGTGCACATAGAGGGAGTCATTTAACTGCAAACAAGTTCTGATGAAATGGAATGCTTTACCTTACTTTGACCAGTACCTGTCTTTGACATCTCCTTCCTCTACACTCTTTTTAGCAAAGTGACCACCTATTTTGAGGAGTTGCAGTCTCGAACCACCTCTGGAGTGGAATCCGTGATGGATCGCGTTGAGCCTTACTATGTCCAGATCCGTGAGCGCGCTGAGGATAAGATGGCTACCCTCAGCAAGCTGCTGGCGACCCAGGCTGAAAAGGTGAGTACTGTCTGTCTCAGTAAGTAGAGCAAGGTGCTTGCATTGCCAATAATTGTGGGTTCGATTCCCGCTGGGGCTACCCATACAAATAAATGTATGCATGATTGCAAGCGCTTTGGATAAAAGTGTCTGCTACATGGAATATACAGTGGCAAGAAGAAGTATGTGAACCCTTTGGAATTACCTAGATTTCTGCATAAATGTGTCATAACAATAGACAATAGACAAACACATTTTGCTTAAACTAATAACAAATTATTGTATTTTTCTTGTCTATATTGAATACATCATTTAAACATTCACAGTGTAGGTTGGAAAAGGTATGTGAACCCCTAGGCTAATGACTTTTCCAAAAGCTAATTGGAGTCAGGAGTCAGCTAACCTGGAGTCCAATCAATGAGACGAGATTGGAGGTGTTGGTTAGAGCTTCCCTGCCCTGTAAAAAATACTCACAAAATTTGAGTTTGCTATTCACAAGAAGCATTGCCTGATGTGAACCATGCCTTGAACAAAATAGATCTCAGAAGATCTAAGATTAAGAATTGTTGACTGGAAAGGGTTACAAAATTATCTTGAAAAGCCTTGATGTTCATCAGTCCACGGTAAGACAAATTGACTATCAATGGAGAAAGTTCAGCACTGTTGCTACTCTCCCCAGGAGTAGCCGTCCTGCAAAGATGACTGCAAGAGCACAGTGCAGAATGCTCAATAAGGTTAAGAAGAATCCTAGAGTGTCAGCTAAAAACATACAGAAATCTCTAGAACATGTTAACATCTCTGTTGATGAGTCTACGATACGTTAAACACTAAACAAGAATGGTGTTGATGGGAGAACACCACGGGAAAAGCCACTGCTGTCCAAAAAAAACATTGCTGCACATCTGAAGTTTGCAAAAGAACACCTGGATGTTCCACAGCTCCTCTGGCAAAATATTCTGTGGACAGATTTAAACTAAAGTTGACTTGTTTGGAAGGAACACACACAACACTATGTGTGGAGAAAAAAAGCACACCAACATCAAAACCTCATCCCAACTGTAAAGTATGGTGGAGGGAGCATCACAGTTTGGGGCTGCTTTTCTGCCTCAAGGCCTGGACAGCTTGCTATCATCGATGGAAAAATCAATTCCCAAGTTTAGCAAGACAATTTGCAGGAGAATGTAAGGCTATCTGTCCACCAATTGAAGCTCAACAGAAGTTGGGTGATGCAACACGACAACGACCCAAAACACAGTAAATCAACAACAGAATGGCTTCAACAGAAGAAAATACGCCTACTGGAGTGGCCCAGTCAGAGTCCTGACCTCAACCCGAATGAGATGCTGTGGCATGACCTCGAGAGCGGTTCACACCAGACATCCTAAGAATATTGCTGAACTGAAACCGTTTAAAGATGAATGGTCCAAAATTCCTCCTGACTGTTGTGCAGGTCTGAAAACGTTTGGTTGAGGTTATTGCTGCCAAAGGAGGGTCAACCAGTTATTAAATCCAAGGGTCCACATACTTATTCCACCCTACACTGTGAATGTTTACACGGTGTGTTCAATAAAGACATGAAAATGTATAATTGTTTGTCTGTCATTAGTTTAAGCTGTCTATTTTTGTGACTAAGATGATCAGATCAAATGTGATGACCAATTTATGCAGAAATCCAGGTAATTCCAAAGGGTTCACATACTTTTTCTTGACACTGTATTATATTACAACTAGCTGCACCTAAATGGCATTTATTATATCAGGTGAAGGACAAGCTTGAGTCCCGGGCTGAGGAGGTCCGCAAGCAGCTGGAGAAGACCACCGAGAACCTCCGCAGCAGCCTCGAGGACAAGACGGAGGAACTGCGCACCTGGTTCAACCCTTACGGCCTCATAATCCGTGATAAGGCTAAGGCCATCATGGAGACCATGTAAATCAACATACCACCATACAGGCTTAGGGTGGCGGTCTAGTTCACGCACTATGTCACATATTTCACCCAAGTTCAAAAATATTTTTAAAAAGGGAAGGGAAGTTGCCTTTCAGAAACCATTTAGTTTGTCACTCCATTCATAAACAAGACATAATGCATATTTGGCTGAGCACAGAGCTTTTCAGACTTGTAACAGGTTTCCAAGATCAACCAAACAAATCAACTTGTGTTAATATCCTCTCTCCCTCATTGTCATCCACCTCTACAAAAGGCACCTTTTCCAAGGCCTAGCTGATAAAGTTCACTGATATGCACACTCTAGCCATTACTGATTAACATCAAAATGTATATTAGCGGTACAGAACAGTTGGGGTAGGGGAATTGTATAAAGGGCTTTGTGAGTAAGTAATAATAACAAAACATACATTGGTGAAAGTCTGTCAATCCAATAAAAACATCTATACTAATCTGTGAATTGTTATTCTTATTTTAATTTTGTTTCTGGTGTCCTTTGACAGCTCTTTGGTCTTGGCCATAGTGGAGTTTGGAGTGTGACTGTTTGAGGTTGTGGACAGGTGTCTTTTATACTGATAACAAGTTCAAACAGGTGTCATTAATACAGGTAACGAGTGGAGGACAGAGGAGCCTCTTAAAGAAGAAGTTACAGGTCTGTGAGAGCCAGAAATCTTGCTTGTTTGTAGGTGACCAAATACTTATTTTCTACCATAATTTGCAAATAAATTCATTAAAGATCCTACAATGTGATTTTCTGAATTTTTTTTCTGTCATAGTTGAAGTGTACCTATGATGAAAATTACAGGCCTCTCATCTTTTTAAGTGGGAGAACTTGCACAATTGGTGGCTGACTAAATACTTTTTTGCCCCACTGTATGACATGATAATCATCATAAGCTACGTTTCCATCCAATTGGCAACAGATTTATGTGAATATTCTCAAATCTGAATTTTTAAAAATGCACATTTTCCCACCAAAGGTGTTTCAATTACAGATATGGAGGACTCGGGGCCCAAAAGCCCGTTTTAGCATGGGCAGCGCCATCGAGGACTTTCACCATCTTGAGGTAGTCAACTGGGTGGGACTTCCTATGGGTTAAGGAAGGATCACATAATTTGTATTCAGGCCCTTTACTCAGTACTTTGGTGAAGCACCTTTGCTACAGCCTCAAGTCCCCAGCAAAAGGTGCACCTGTGTAATGACCATACTGTTTAATCAGCTCCTTGATATGCAACACTTGTCAGGTGGATGGATTCTCGTGGCAAAGGAGAAATGCTCACTTACAGGGATGTAAACAAATTTGTGCACAACATTTGACAGAAATAAGCTTTTTGTGAGTATGGATCATTTCGGGGATCTTTTATTTCAGCTCATGAAACCAAAAATAAACCACTTGCTATGTATTGGAAATGTGCATCAACTTCATCACCGTCCATCACTTGACCATGAAGTTATTTAAATCTGCTTATAAACGCTAATGCTTTTCTACATCGCACTGGTAGTACAACGTAGCATGCAATCACGTGACTCCCAAGTTTAATTTGACATGGTTTATCATATAAATATTTGCCCATAAAAAGGAGTTTCCACTGCAACTGTGGGATATTTTTTTTTTTTAAAGATCCCACCATGTTGAAAGAACAAATTGTCTGTGCCGACACGTCGTGTTTCAATCCGTCGTCTTCATTTTTTATACGGCATGGCTTTACTTGCATAAAAACTGTGGATGGAAACGCAGTTACTGTGGAGAAACTTCAGCGGAAACAACACAAAAGTCAAAGTCAAGATACTTTTATTGTAAGACAACTGTATATAAAAACTTTTTTTAAACTTTTGCATTGATAATGAGACATCTAAAGAATGAAAATTATCAGCACAGAATCAATATAACAAATCCTTTCCATCACATCTTTGTGTTGACAATAGCTTTGCTGTACAGTGCTTAAAGATGGAATGAGTAATGTTTACTGAATGTCCAGTGACATCTTTGACACTTGAAATGACTAATTACAATAGTGTCACAAACCACACTTCACATTTCCAGAAAACAAAGATGGTAAGTAATCACCATTTACCAAACAATTGACTGTTTGGAAAGCAGATCTAACCGTTACCCCAAAAGGACACAACATAGGGTGTTTTCACATTTGTTCCCTTTCAGCCAATATTTGTGAACTCTGTGCAGTTCGCTTAATTTATTGTACATTGTTAACACTCCAGAGAAACTCAAACCCCTCAAAAGAGCCCCCGAACCGAACAGAGATCATCTCGAGAGGTGGTCTGAGTTGGGTTCGCTTGAATTCTGTGGTCCGGTTCCCATTTTTAGGACAATGTAAACACAAAAGTCCCCAGGTTCGCTTGTAACTATTCCCACACAACACACTAGACTACAGCAACACTGTTTCCCCTGCCATAAACCCTTACATTGGTGCCACGAGAGATGGAGTTTTTAGTTCAGATTATTGGTTTGCAATATGTGCTCTATATGCTAAGAGAGTTTTATAAGCTGTTTATTGATCGTGGGGTTTGAATAGTGTGAGAAGACAACATATTTGGTGAGAATCACAACCTATAAAATCTATTCTAGCTCTTAAAGGGGAAGTAGCCTACATTGGGTGTAAAATTTTCAATTACAGCATTATTTAATCTGCAGTTACTCAATTGCTATTTGTTCTGTTACCAATAATATTTACAAGTTAATCGTATCATCTGATTACAGTTATGTCTCATATTTGAACTAAAAGCAATCTATTAGCTTCCAAACTGTAAGTATGTATATCTAGCTGTCCCATAACACATTGTGATTGAATGGCTTGTCCTGCATGAGTGAATGTTGGAAAAAGATGTTGGTTCTTTTCAAAACATAGCAATGTGAATGCAAAAAAAGAGGACTCAGTCCACAAAATAGGTGAAGTGAACTGGTAAAAGAGTTGCAAAGGCAAGGGCAGTGTAACTACAAAGATAACAACATTTTGTTACCCTCCAGTTGACTTTAAAGAGGACTGATATCGGTTATTTTAAAAGAGGACTATATGTGAATACACCCTTAGAGTGTGTTACAACATCTACAACGTTAAACATTAAAAAAACATGTACAGTCCATTCTGAAAGTATTCAGACCCCTTAACATTTGAGACGTAGTAACGTTACAGCCTTATTCTATAAGGAATTGTATACACAATACCCGATAATGACAAAGCAAAAACAGGTTTAGAAATGTTTAAATGCAAATGTATAAAGAAAAAGGAATATACCTTATTTACATAAATATTCAAATCCTTTGCTATGAGCCTTGAAATTGAGCTGTTTCCATTGACCATCCTTGAGATGTTTCCACAACTTGATTGGAGTCCACTTCTGGTAAATGCAATTGATTGGATATGATGTGCACACACCTGTTTATATAAGGTCCCACAGTTGACAGTGCATGTCAGAACAAAAACCAAGCCATGAGGTTGAAGGAATTGTCCGTAGAGCTCCGAGACAGGATTATGTCGAGGCACAGATCTGGGGAAGGGTAGCAAAACAAAAAATTCTCCAGTACTCCCGAAGAAGTTTGGAACCACCAAGACTCTTCCTAGAGCTGGCCACCCAGCCAAATTGAGCAATCGGGGGAGAAGGGCCTTGGTCAGGGAGGTGACCAAGAACCCGATGATCACTGACAGAGCTCTAGAGTTCCTCTGTGGAAATGGGAGAATCTTCCAGAAGGATAACCATCTCTGCAGCACTCAACCAATCAGGCATTTATGGGTGTGGCCAGACAGAAGCCACTCTACAGTGAAAGGCACATGACAGCACACATGGAGTTTGCCAAAAGGCACCTAAAGAATCTCAGACCATGAGAAACAAGATTCTCTGGTCTGATGAAACCGAGATTGAACTATTTGGCCTGAATGCCAAGCGTCACGTCTGGTGGAAACCTGGTACCATCCCTATGGTGAAGCATGGTGGTGGCAGCAACATGCTGTGGGGATGTTTTTTTAGCAGCGGGGACTGGGAGACTAGTCAGGATTGAGGGAAAGATGAACGGAGTAAAGTACAGAGATCCTTGATGAAAAGCTGCTGCAGAGCTCTCAGGACCTCAGACTTTGGCGAAGGTTCACCTTCCAACAGGAAAACAATCCTAAGCACACAGCCAAGACAATGCAGGAGCGGCTTCGGGACAAGTCTCAATGTACTTGAGAGGCCCAACCAGAGCCCAGACTTGAACCCTATCGGACTTCTCTGGAGAGACCTGAAAATAGCTGTGCAGCGACGCTCCCCATCCAACTTGACAGAGCTTGAGTGGATCTCTAGAGAAGAATGGGAGAAACTCCCCAAATACAGGTGTGCCAAGCTTGTAGCGTGATACCCAAGAAGACTCAAGGCTGTAATTGCTGCCAAAGGTGCTTCAACAAAACACTGAAAAGGGTCTGAATACTTATGTAAATGTAACATCATTTATTCATTTTTTTGGCTCAAATTCCTAAAAACCTGCTTTTGCTTTGTCATGATGGTGTTTTGTGTGTAGATTGTTTGAGGGGGAAAAAAACTATAGAATCCATTTTAGAAAATGAAAGTCAAAGGGTCTGAAAGGGGTACTTTCCAAATGCTCTTCCAAAAAGAGAACAAATAAAACAGGATAGATTGGAGTAACTGTTTAAAAGTACGACAAGTTCGTAATCTATTCAAAAGGCACATTTTTGTAGTACTGTACAATTTGGGGGTGGGAGAAAAATCTATTCCCCGGATATATTCAAATAATATAAATAATGTTTTTTTTAAGGAAAAAAAGTTCATGTCAACGTTAAACAAATAATATACACTGAAGGAATGAAACACCTCTCAAATTGGTGATAGTCTGTTCTATGATTATTTTCACCATGGCATGATTTAACTTCTGGTCCGAAATTGTGTTGTGCCGCGTCATCACGATAAAGTTTTTGTCTTTGGAGATAGGCAATAACAAACTAGCATATTTCATAATTCTTTTAAAACAATTACCTGCACTCCAGATTGCCAAATCAAACAATAGATGACATTGACATACTAGTCTAGAACACATCCAACAGTCTATATTGTCATGACAAAGTATATATTTCATTCAAACTCAAAGTGCACCGTCAGATCAATGTCCTTTAACTACCATCACGCAAAGCGACCTTCGCAGTGCAGGCAGGGTCATTGCGTTGTCATAGCAACCTCACTCACTATTTTGAGCAAGACAATCTCCACCAGGTTGAACATGGTGAGATTGTAACTCCTAAAATTAATAGCGCAGTGTGTTTCAGGGATTTTACAGCTGACTAGCTACTTCACATGCTGATATTGATTTTGATATTATCGTGTGTAGCTATGTTTTGTAGCTAGCCAGCAATCCTGTCCAGAGAGAGCTCCAACAGATTCCTACAAAAATTATCATATGTTGCTTCCTGCCTTATAACGACAAAATGCAAAAGGCGTTATTTAACAATGTAAATCATAGTAATTAGGGGTTTTGTGTGGATTATTCCTTTAACCATTGCTATAGCTATTAAGACAACTATGGTTAACTCAGAAACAGATATCGTACTCTTCAGGTGTAAATGACCAATATCATCAAAAGCAATTATATACAATAGTGGAATTGTGAAAATATGTATTGACATTCACTTCACCCCCCTGGCATGATGTATGTAATGCTCATGTAGCTCTGAGACGTCACTAAATGTTACCCAACAATCCGCACACTCAAAGGCATCATACCCCCACTTTTTGCCCCTTGGTATCACAAATGTTGAGGCTCTAAAGAAAGCATCATGATCACCCTTAGACTTGTCTCGTATTTGGGCTGGTACATTCCGAGGACCTTTATCCAGGGGACAGGGTGAGGGTGGTTCATGTGTCGGCATGTTTGTGGTGTCTGTTTGGGGCTTTGGTGTACATTGAGTTGGTTCATCAGTAAGAACACATGAGGAGGGATATGAGGGCTGAGGTAAATCGGAGTTGCTTGCCTCACAACAATCATTGCTAGGGATGATTTGCCCTTCATGTTCAAGGGACACAGTGTTACAGGGTGTGTCGTAGACTGAGGATAAGCTAATGTTTAGAAGCTCTTGAGGCTCTTCTTCTGTGTCTGAAATAATGACTGATGGCTGTGAGGATATTTTAGGGACGACATAAAGACGATCAGGGTTAGGATACCTATACATGTTCCTTTTCTTTGACGGAGGAATTGGTATTGTCTGAGGGGATAGCAGCGTGACTCTCTGTCTTGGCTTGTTTGAAAGCTTGGAGGTAAGGGATGCAGAAACATAATTAGCTGAAATGCTGCTATATGCTTTTTCCCCCCCAATAAGATGGCAAACCTGATGGGCTTGGAGTAAGTCTGTGGTTGTAAATCTGGCATTACATTTTTCACAGCGATATGGAAATAGAAGTGGTTCCAATGGCCCTTCAGGGAGAGGGATAACAGGGCGGGCTTTGTGAGCCTTCAAGTGATTCTGTAAGGCTTGGTTACTAGGAAATGGGAGCATGCAAGGGAGACAGTAGTGTGAGCTAGCACCTCTGTGTAAAAGACGATGTTTCTCCAAGTATCTGAAACCGGTGAACTCCTTTCCACACGTGTCACATTTCAGGCTTTCACGCGGCTGGTGATTTTCACACAGATGGGTATTTAAGTCTTCTTCAATGACATAGGTTTTGGGACATAATGGACAAGCATATGGTCTCTGTGCTGCATGTTCCTGCATGTGCTCCCTATAGGAGCCAAAGAAGCGAAACTCTAAATTGCACTGATTGCATGAGAAGCTACAGCGTTTTTCTCTGTGTAGTCCCTGATGCAACCAAAGCTTGTTCCACTGGTTAAAGGATTTTCCACATTGTCCACATGAATACCTGTCACAAGGGGCATGGGTCTGTAAACAAGAGCGAACACCTGCAGGCTGTTGAACCACACGTACGGAATTACAGCTCATTACAGAAGGGGAAGATAGAGCAGGACTTGCACACATGGAGTTTGAGGGAGAAGGATGGGGTCTGGGGTCTGGGGTCTGGCAAGCAGGTTTGGGGTTTTGTGGAAGCACATCTGAGGAATACTCCTCCATAGTTTCCGGAGGTGGCAGAGGCTCAGGCTCCTTACATTGGGGATGCTGGTCATCCAAAGATAACATTTCCTGACTATCATTGTACGGAGAATCAATTTCAGGCTCAGGCGTCTGATTCTGCAGAGATTGGGGTTCGTACCAGACCTGTGACAAGGACGAAATGCATGCCCTCTCCTCTCCACTTGATTTGCAACAAACTTTACAATGAACACATAATTCCGTGACCTGGTCATACCTTTGTCCACAGACCTCACAAAGGTTTGGCCTGTTATTAGTGTGCGTTTGTAGATGAAGAATGTACTGACACCAGTGACGATTAAGTTGTTTGCAAATCTGACATTTAAAGTACATCGGGGTATTAATCTGCCCATCAGTCCTTTGCTCCACCAGGAACCCCTCAATGTCAACCTTGTTTCCATCTCCCTCATATCTAGCCTCAAAACACACTTTGGAGACTTGATGTGTGCGCAAGGATGAGAAGACGCTAAAGGCCTGTCCACATTGGTTACAGAAGAAAGGCATCTCTCCTGAGTGCATATGAGAGTGGGTTTTAAGCTCCCTAAGCAGAACAAAGCCTTTTCCACACACAGAGCAGGCATACGGTTTAACAGGCCAGTGTGTTTTTTCATGTGCATTGAAACTTAAGAACTTGCTAAACATCTTGCCACAGACTTTGCAGGTGAAACGACTCACTCCACTGTGTGTTTGCAGGTGCATCTTCAATGTGGCCTTGCTGAAAAAATATTTGAAACAAGTGGAGCATCTAAGGGTTTTCCTGCCATTAAGGGAGACTGGGGAATCTATATAATCAGCGCAAGATTGGATCTGAATTTCTCTGGCTCTTTTCGTTTTATTAATCAAACTGAACCTCTTGGTGCCCTTCATGTGGATCTTTAAATGATCAATCAAGTCATCTTTGTTTGGAGACTGAGTGACGCAACATGGGCATTGCATGAGTCCATGTTGTTTGTGGATGTTTGAGTGCGAGTTGAGCTTGGAGAGCTGAGCAAAGCTCTTGCCGCACTTCTGGCACCTGTAAGGCTTCTCACCTGTGTGAATGCGCTTGTGAATTGTGTATGCTGATATGTGACGAAATGAGCGACCACAGAAGTGGCATGACATTGGTTTCCTTGTCTTAAAATTTTGTTGAAGTACACTTGAATGCTGTAATTTAGCACGAGCTGTTAGGAGTTGATCTCCACAGTTGATCTCCCTAACATTAACTACATTGTAATCGTTTGTTACTGCTTTCACTTCGTGTGCTCTACATTCTTCTTGTTCAACACTTTCCAATGTGTAATTTTCCATTAACGAATTACAGAGGCTAGTGTTGTCAATGGTAGACTGAATCAAAACGTCAAGCCTATCCCCGGAGTTCACTTTGGAGAGTGGTCGTTTGGATTTCACTTTTGTAGCCCATCCAGTTTTATTTCTCCTGCGTCTCTTCTTCACACCAGTCACTTTATGAGGTAATTTTGTGAGATGGGGTGTTAATTGGGTAGATTCAATTTGCTGGATTCCTTGTATCGGCCCTGCATCAACAGAGAACATTGTTTCTGAAGATATGGAGGTTTCAAATTCTTGCCCTGAAATACTGGGGGAAATAGTCACAGTTTGTGAGGAGAAAATGTTGCTGGATACATCAACGATCTCCCATATGTCATCTTGCTCTTGTTTAAGAGCAATGTCTTCAATCTTCATTGCCTTGGATGCTTTAGTGTGCCTTAAGGTTGACGACGCTGGGTTCAAATTGTTCTTTTTCCCTCCCTTAGAAGTTCCCTTTGATTTACAGCTCTGTGTCTTATTCACAGAAAGTTCCCCGCTAGTGTTTGACTTCTGCTCTCCACATGACAGCCGTTTTGCCATTCTCAAAGTTCTTTTCTTGAATGGCCGACCTTGTTTATTTTTCAGTGCTGTTATGGTGGTCTGAAAATCTTGCCCCACCATCTCTTTTACAACTGATGTGGCCACTGTCGGTTCTTCCGAAATTGTCTTGGAATTTTTCTTCCCCTTGTTCTTCATTCTCTGATTCTCCAGTAAGGACGAGTCCACTAATACAGAGCTTTCACTAAGATCATCTTTAGGATTTAGGACTTTTATATCTGCATTAACAAAATCAGTACTTCTGGTGTCAACTTTTCGCTTTCTTTGTATTTCTGATATATTGCTGACACACAGAGATGTTTTTTCTGGGGACATATTAATGCATTGCTGTTCACTGGGAACGTTGGTGGTAGATGACATTTTTTGCAATCTCTTGGAAAAACGACCACCTTTTTTACGTTTTGGAATCACAGTACTGATTGTGTCTATTGCAATAGACATAGAGCCCCCTGCTTCATCTATAGGGACTTGTAAAATGAATTTGTCATCTGTTAATGCATTGCCATCCTTCACCTGAGATTGGCTGTGTTTACTTTGTGGATTCACATAGTCTATTTTGAGAATTTTGCCTTTCTTCCCTTTGCCATCTTCTTTCCCCCTATTTTCTGGGCTTTTTTCTTCCTCAATGAGTTCCTCTTTTACAAATGCTGATAAGAATTTGAGAGACATGTTGTCATCTGTGATATTCTTATCAAGACCTGTGCCTTTTGGTCTCTGAGGTTTTATCGTCTTAGGAGTCCTCATTTTATGTGACCGTTTGTTGATACAGTCAGCACTCACTAATTGAGTAATCTGTCCTTGCACTGCAATTGAGGACACTGTTATTGATACAGGACTGGTAGGGTTATTGGTGAGATCTGATGCAACCGATAGAATTACTTGATCTTGCATCGACTCAGTTGTGATATGTGAATTAGATGTGTAGGGCAGTCTGGAATTTCTTCGATTGGATATTGAACCAGTAATTTTTTTTCTCACTTTGGAGATTTTATAAGTATCAAGAATATTCTGAACCTGGTCCACATGTGTGAAATTGGTAGCCATTTCAGAGTATCCATATTCCATTCCAAGAGAAAGTTTTGAACTTGGTGGGGTTGGAGTTATCTTCCTTTTCTTGCATGCCTTTGAAATATACTTTTTTTGTGTGGGTGTGACACATCCACTGTTAGATTCTGACTTGATCTCTGATGCCAGCGAAGAAACTTGGTTGGGATGTTTATCTGAGGTAAGAGTTGCTGCTTGTTCTGATATGGAAACATTGCTGTCCTCTTCTTTCAGATTCTTTTTTGACCCCATACGTGGTTTGCGCTCTGTTTCCATATGTTTTTCCATCACTGATGTCACTGTTTCTTTTTTATGTTTAACTACATTGTTATTGCTTTTCCCATCACACTTTCCTCCTTGCTTTGCATGGATAAGGTTGGGAGGCATTTCAAGACATCCAACTTCTGCTCCAAGAGAAGGATTTGAAGTTAGCATAGCTGCTCTTTTAGCATTTGCTGGGGGTGCTTTTAAAGGGAGGTCTCTTTTCCTGGATGATTTTGACTTATTTGTTGTTGCCATTTCAGGTATGATATGTTCCATTCCTGATTCTGTCTTTGTCTCTGATGCTAGCAAAGAAACATGCTCTAATGCATTGTGGTCATGCTGTTTTAGCTGGCTGTCTGAGATAGTGGATTCTACTTGATCTGGTTTGGAAACACTACAGTCCTCTTTTTTTAGCTTCTTTCTTGGCCCTTTACGCTGATGTGGTTTGTGGGCTGCTGTTTCCAAATGGTCATCTGTCATTGATATTTCATGCTTTACTACATCATTATTGTTCTTTCCATCACTCTTTCCTCCTTTCTCTGCTTGGTTAAGGTGGGGAGGCATTTCAAGATATCCATCTTCACCTCCAATAGAAGGATCGGAAGTTAGTACAGCTGCTTTCTTATCAGTTTTAGAGAGTTTCCCTTTAAAGCATGCTTTTGACTTATTCTTTGTTGCCGTTTTGGGTACGGCATGTTTCAAGCCTGATTTTGTCTTTCTTGATGACAGAAAATAAGATTGAGGTAATTTACTATGGTTATGCTGTTCCAACAGGTTATCCAAGGCAGGAAAGGTTGTTGGTTCTAATGGAGCAACATTATCAGTCTCTTCTTTTAACTTTTTTTGTTGATCCTTAGGTTTGAGTGGTTTGTGGAGATCCTCAATCACTGCATCTATAAATGCTTCCACATGTCTCATTTCATCCATTTGTGGGATTTCAGGACTTCTATGTTTCTCTCCAGAGTAGTTTATATCCAGAGTTGACACCTGTGCTTTCTCAACTTTCTGTGAAGGTCTTTTTCTTTCTTGACAAGTAGTGGAATTCTTCTTAACTCTTTTGGATGGCGCATGCACTGTGTCAGATGAAGGACCTGAAGTTGGCATAGATGCTTTCTTATGACTTTTCAATAGGCTTTTTGACGTATGTTTCTCTTTCATGCATATTTTCGACTTTTTGGGTAGGGCATTCTTGATTCTGCCCGATTCTGTCTTTATTTCTAATGTCAGCAAAGGCGATTGAGATAATGTACTATGGTTATGTTGTTCAAACAGGTTATCTGAGGAAGGAAAGGTTGAGTATGCTGATGTAGAAACATCACTGACCTCTTTTTTGTGTAGATCCTCGGTCACTGACTCCATCACTGCTTCCATTTGTCTTGTATGATCCACTTCTGGCACATCAGGACGCATATGTTCCATTCCAAGTGAAGAATCCAGAGTTGATGCAGAAACATTGCTGGCTTCTTCTTTATTTTTGTTTCTTTGATCCACATGTTCCAGTGGTTGGTGAACATCTTTAATTACTGACTCTATCACTGCTTCCACTTGTCTCATTTGATCCACTTCTGGCACATCGGGACGCATATGTTCCACTACAAGGGAAGGATCCAGAGTTGGCACCTGTGCTTTCTCAACTTTCAGTAAAGGTTTGTTTCTTGCCTTACACATCTTTGGAATATTCTTTGTAGCCGTTCTCGGTGTCGGGTATACAGTGTCAGATTCTGTCTCAATCTTTGATGGCAGTAAAGGCGTTTCCTGAGATGCACTGTGATTTTGCACCTGCAACTGGCAATCTGAAACAGGAAGGGCAGGTTGATCAGATAATAGGACAAGTGCCTTTTCTGTACCTTTTTTATGTTGAACCCCACGTTTCCGTGATTTCTGGGAGTGTGGCACAGTAGGCGCCGAAGTCTTGGAATACACCTCATCCCTATTAGTCTGGGTGTGTATATCTCCCTGAGGAATTCCATTTGTACACGGTAATTCTGATACACCACGAGTTCTAGGCACCCATTTGCATTTACTTTTGGATCCAATGTCTTTCTTTGTTTCTTTGTCATTCCCTGTAGAGGCAATCTCAGCAAGGGCCTTGGAATCTAGTGCAAATATTGGAGGATGTCGTACTGCAGTGGTCATGTTTTTGTAAAATGGTGTGTTTTTCTTCAGGGGTTTTCCACCTCTGTGACTTTCCTGTTGAGGGGAAATATCTGCACTACATAGAGGAATGACAGACAACGGTGAGATAAGAGTTGTGTGCTCCAATTTGAGAATGGGTTCAATAAGATAGGATGAAACTGGTAACACTGGTTGGGTGGGCGTGTGTGTGAGGATTTGCATCTTTTGAACAGTTTTTGGGGTCGCTTTACACTTTCTGCTGGATTTTCTTGAGGTGCTTGTAGGTGAATTTGATGCCACGGTTCTTGTATCCGTCTTCTTTACTTTTGACTTGGGGGGGTGATAGGCAGGGACCTGCTGGAATTTTGGAACACACTCTTCAATCATGCCACAGTTCTCCGTATCATTAGATCCACCTTCCTGTGCTATCGCTAGCAGTTTAGCCATTTTAAACAATGTCTTTTTCTTGAATGGTCGACCAGCTTTCCGCTTCAATTTCAGCACATCCTCAATACTCTTCAGTCCAGAGAGAGCTTGAGTTCTCGGAGTCATTTCCCCCTGGTTTCCTACAGCTGATGTGTTAGCAGTGACATATTTGATTTCCCTCCTTATGTCACTTGGTGCCCCCTGGTCTTTTTGAGTGATAGACAAGTCAAAGCATCTAGACATCACACCAGGACATTTACCACTCCCTTCTGTAAAGTTTTTGGAGGGTTCTCTTTTTCGGTGTTCCTTCAAATTGTTCTTGACATCCAAGACACCAGTGTCTGACAAGAATTTGGGCTCTGTTTTTATATACAAGTATTTAGGCTCCATTTTTATGTCAGATGATTGTAGTGGAGTTGCATCTTGAGAGAGTCCCAAATTACAATTTTCTTGGGGTGTAGCGCTGCTACTCTGTGACTGAGTGGTCAAGAGGCTGCTCGGAGTCATTCTGTTTCTTTTGAACGCCTGAGTCCTTCTATTTCCTGCTTTGGACGTTATTGCTGTATTTTTTCCAGGTATCTTTTGTACTTTCAATGCATCCTCTGTGTTATCATCAAACGAGCAGACCGTTTCGGACAGCACCAATGTGTTTTGTGCCAGAGCTTGTACTATAGGAGAATCTTTCCCCTCTGCGGCAGTGGTCAATTTTAGCGCTGGGACTTCTTCTTCTGCTTTTTGTGTGGTCTTTGAAGTTCTCTGTCCTCTGGGCGGTTGGATAAATTCCATAGAAATGCTTTGTCCAGTTATTTGAGATTTAGATATGTCATCTGAGTGGTTTGAAGAATCAGATGTTGAATTGCATCCAAAACTTGTGGCAATTGAGGTAGTTGGGGGAAATTCTAACATTTCATCCCATTTCTTCTCATCTGTTTGTTTGCATGAGGGTGTTAGATTATCCTTATTGCGAGTCACCCTGGATATGGCATCTGAATCCCATTCCTGGGCAATTGCTGAAAGTTTAGCCATTTTCCCTAGAGTTTTCTTATATGGCTGACCAACTTTTCGCTTTTGTTGCTTTTCCATCACAGGCAAAAGTGATATTTTCTCTTTTCCTTTTTTGGTTTCCGAAAGTGGTAACATTTGATGGGATACATCAGCATAGGCTTTCTCATCCACTACCGCTCTTGAATATTGTCCGGGGTCACTTAGAGAAGAGTCTGATAAAGAAGATTGCTGTAACTCAAGGTCTATGGGTGACTGTGTGACAGTTCCCTTTATATTTTTTGACAGATTGCTTGAAAAGGGGGAGAAAGAAACTATAGTACCGATCCCCACTGCAGCAGAATCTCTACCGGTCTTCTTTTTTACATCAAATCCAGAAGCCAAAATACAACTTTCCTGAACATTGGTTAGGCCCACAGGGCATGATCTTTCTAAGAAAGGGGAACACTTATCTTGGATGACTTCTGTTGCCCCTCGTTGAAGATCTTGAGCCATGATCTTTGAATGACTGTGGATGTCCGAAAAAGGACTAGAGTCATCTTCATTCTTCACCTTAAATTCGGCCATATTCTTCTTATATGTTTTGTCAGTCAGGACCTCTTCTCCCCCTTCTGCTCCCTTTTGACAAAAAATGAGAATGGAGTACAAATAAGTGATTATTATTGAGGTTGGAATAAGGTCTATAAAACATTTACATTTCTGCTTTGTAATGTTGTTTAAGGATGTCCTACCTTGTGTTCAGTGATTTTCTGACATGAATGGCTTGGTATATTTCTAGTTTCATCTGTTGAGTAGTCTCCTGCTTCATCTATGCTGTCCCAACTCTTCTCCATGTTGTCAAAGGCTTCCAGGAGAACTTGGACAAGAAGTTCATCTGCAACCTTCATATGAGAATCAAACATAAAATACATCGTCCACTATGTTCCAAATAGAGCAATCTACACAACAACACTTATATAAGTAGCACTTATATCAGTGCTATTGTATGCAAAAAAAAATGTATGTTGGCAATGGCATCATTATGATTAAAATAGCCTTCTAGGATATATAATTTTGAAAAATATGAAATGTACTTACTGCAGATCATATCCAGACGCCTTCAGTTATCAGGAAAAGACAGGTGCTCCTTGGTTGGCTATGGCTAAAATATAAGAATTAATACATTATATGACATTTGTAAACACACTAACTTTTGTTGTTGAATTTGTGATACATCATTTGATATATTGTAATATTAGTACAGTATAATGTAGTCCAAAGGCCGGCAGAGTCGTTTCATCTTACCATCAAAAGGGAATATATGCAGCCGCTATACACTCCTTTCCCGTGGACCTGTTCGTGGATAAAACATTATCCATTCAGGCTGCAAAGCGGTCAATTTCCTCCTCAACTCAATTTAATGGCGAGAAGGGGGGGACAAAAAAATCTGGGAAAATGTGTACTTTCTTTATGAAACACCATTTTCTACTACCATGCTAATACTAGTCCCGGATGCTAGCCATAATACTAGTATCACATTCAGATAATCAGGTTGCAGCAGCCTGTTTTTTCACTACTAATCTGATAGTTTCAAAACTGTATCGTGGACAGGGACTAGCATTAGCCACTGTAGCATGGTGGTGGAAAGAAAGTATGCAAAGAAAGTATGCATCATTTCCTAGTTTTTTTTCTGCCACCTCGCTATTAAAACTAGTTAAGGCGAGAATGTTTCATGTACGAACCTGTCCATGGGGGGGGGGGGGGGGGGGGGGGGGGGGGGGATACGAGTGTATACCAGGCTGCATAGATTCCCATTGGACGGTAAGAAGGAACGACTCAATATCGCCATCTGCCGGCCTTTTGGGCTAGGCTAACTATAATGAAGCAAACAGTGAGATTTACTATGAACCAAATCCACCCTGCACCATCCTAATTGGTACAGTCCATGAAACACATGCATGCTTGTGACCACAACAAATAGTCCATATTATTGTACACATTGATTTTGTGAGTGCAGTTTTCAGATTAATATTGTGTAGCTAATTAATTTAGCCTGATGCATAGCCTAGTCGGTGGACTGGAGAACATAGCTAGCCGACAGGGTTTGTTTATTCAACTAGCTAGGGTGAGGGGTGAAAAATACTAAACTGCCATCACACCAGATGGTTTATCATTTTAATTTATGTAGTTTAAATGATACAAGCACGTGTCACTCGGCACAGAATCATAACCTCTCTAGCTACTAGTGTAACGTGTAGCCTACTAACTGTAGCTAACGCAGGGCTACCATCACCGTACATTCCCACTCCCCCCGTTTCATATGCATGCACGTACCATTAGCTAGAACGTGAACTCGTGAAGTCTCTGATCTGCAAAATTACGAAATCGAGATACATTTAGGAAACAACGTCAAAGACGCCCATTTCGAAAGTAATTTCATTCGATTTTGTTTTCCTCTGAGAACCATCTGAGGACCGGAAGTTGGTGTCTAACCATGCGCGACATAAGCACCGACTGGGTCCAATAAATGGAGTAAACGTTCCACCAAACTTTTTATTCCTGACCAGCTACGAAGATATGTTTCTATTAAATTGGACTTTTATTCACCACATTCTGCTTTTCAAACAATTAAGCTTCACAATCCTATAAAAATAAAGCCGAAATAAATCATATTCAGGTTTTTATTGAGATTTTTTTTTTTTTTACATCAACAAATAAAACAAATCTTGACATTTCACTTTATTACAGCAAACTTTCAAAATATTTTCTCTGGAACAAAACTCAAATTCACATTATCCTCAAATTAATGTTTGGTGGCTTCACATACCTATTTCCAATTACAGAGATAGATGCAGTATGTTTTACAATATGTATGTTTTTATCTGTATAGTTCAACTGCATTGTCAAAAACATTATTACAAGACAAGAACATTGAATTAATCGAAGCAACATAGAATAAGAGCCAGACCAAGTTGAAAACATGAAATTGTAAGAAACTTGTTACAGGAACGTGAAATCATACAAATTATAGATTTTGCTGTGTACCTCAATTACGATTTCTATATTACAGAAATTACAAAGTTGCAATGCAGTATGAACTGATATTGTCATGCACACAATTCATTAGAGAAATGAATAGCAGGCTAGAAGACATGTTTAACATACATGCAATCCTGAACAACATTTACATACAACTTTGCCCAGTCTGTGAAACCAAGCCATCCACTTCAGTTGAAAGCCAAGTAATAAAAAAACAAGTAAAAGAGTTGACAGCTAACAGATAAAAGTCTTAAAAATAACTATGAGTAGCGATGTTTAGTGAATTACAAGGATGATACTAGCTAACAAAAAACCCTCACAGTAGACAATAACTATACATCTTCTGGTAGAAATCTTAGTGATGATTGGATTGGAAGTTCACAGTTACCGTCTTGACACCACAAGAAAGTGCAACTATGTTTAATGGCGCCGTACCAAATGGCACCATATTCGCTTTATAGTGCTCTACTTTTGACAAGGGTCCGTAGGCTCTGGTCAAAGTAGTGCACTTTATAGGGAAGAGGGTGCCATGACAGTGACACTAACAAAATCTGTATCGAAACAAAGATGGCTGGGAAGGAGAAGTTGTTACATTCAAAGCTTTGGCAATTAAGGGAAATAAAATTACAAGACATTAGCATTTAGAAAATTGCAGGACCCTCAGGAGAGATAAGGCAACAACTAAAAGTATGTTATTAATTATTTATTAATTACAGCAAACAAAACACTGATTTAACCCATTTTAGCTTCTTATTTACCTATATGAGTAAATAGACAATTGATTCATACATTCCTAATCTTTCCCACATTGTAACATTTCGGATGGAGATGAAGAAACATCTCAGTTAAAGCTCAATGAGAATATCATGACCTAAAGGATGAGCATGGAATTAGAAACAGTATCCAAATGGGATAAGTCTGCACAGACCAATACATTAACAATTGTCAATGAAATTGTCTTCACATCATTCGAGCTATGAAGAAAAAAATTATAAAGATTCACATGGTTTCCACAAACCATCAAAAATAATAGCAAGAGCAAATAGACACGTAGGTTAATTGAGAAAACTAAAGAGTTAGGTAAAAGCTATCCCATTAATAAAATGTTAAAAACATGTCCATTCATCCTACAAGATGCTACTGATATTTTGTGTTTCCTGGCAACAAGGTGTGTTGTCTTGTTCAGTCTGCTCCACCTAGGTTCCTTTTACTTTAGAACCTTTTTGGTTGAGCCAGGCTTCCTGCCCCTCCTTTTAGAAACAACCCCCACCTTCTTTAGGGCTGCCACCACCTTACCAGGTTTGCTAGCCTTGTGATGATCACTGTGTGGATTTATTTCCTCTTCAACTGGAGACAAGTCTTCGTCCTCATTTTTCTCTGCATCTTCCTCCTCCTCTGAATCATAAGTTGTATAATCAACTTTCACAGTCTTTCTCCTGCCTCTTCGCCTCTGGGCTTGGATGGCAGCTTCATCTAACACATTTGCTTTACCATTGGTGCAGCGGTAAAGCTTTACTATTGGAGAAACAGTGCACCCCCGTTTGGCTGGGGGTGCACTATTGGAACGATCCTTCTCTGCTGCTCTCTTGGCATTGTTTGCTAGTACGGAGCCTAAGGGGCGGCCCCTCTTTCGCGGGGAACCATCTTTAACGGGTGGCTTGGAAACTTTAGAGGTTGGAGGTGGGTTCTTCCGTAAGTGGACACCTTTACCTATTATTGCCTTGCGTGGACGGCCTCTTCCCCGTGGCTCGGCAGAGGTGGCTGGGGGATCCATGCAGGGATGGATGCGCGGCCTTCCGAGAGGCTTTGACACTCTTGATCCCTTAGGTTCGCTTTTCGGTTTCTTTCTCTTTTCTTCCTCCTCAGTTGATAGTGGGTTCTTCCTCGGCCTACCCCTTTTTTTGGGTTGTTTAACTTTTTGGGGCCGGCCATGCTTCAGAGGTGCAGTTGGCTCTGCTGAAACAGCATTAGGGTCAACCACTTTACGTGGCCTGCCTCGTGGCTGCTTGTCTAGTACCCTCAGTATCTTGGGTGTCTTAGAGCCTGATCCTTTGGGCCTTCCCTTTCCCCTCTTAGGTGGTATGGGGTTGCCATTAGACAATGCTTCACCTAACTCCTCATCACTACCAGTATCAGAGGCAATTATCTGTCCTTTTTCCGACACTGTTGCCCCTTCTTCCGACATTGTTGCCCCTTCTTCCGACATTGTTGCCCTTTCTTCAGACATTGTTTCCCCTTCTTCAGACATTGTTGCCCCTTCTTCAGACATTGTTGCCCCTTCTTCAGACATTGTTGCCCCTTCTTCAGACATTGTTGCCCCTTCTTTCATCTGTTTTCTTTGTTCTGTCCTTCCAGCTCACTTTCTTGGAGGACTAGTGAACTACTTAGGGCTTCCCACTGTAAAACACACATCTCGAGAAAGTTACAAAACAAACACATTTTGTTTGTGGACCCCCTCATTGCTTCATAAAACTGACCTACATGGGCACGAGAAAGTGTAGCTAACATGTATTGCAACATGCACAGCCTAAACACTGATTTTGTGTTTACTGATTTGTAATTTATGTATATGGTAAGGTGCACAATACTAACAAAATCTGATATGAACGTCTCCATGACATCCCTAATTAAGGTTACTGCATTCAAGCGATTCTGAAATCTAGCTAGCTAGTATCCTGAATCAGTGATTGTTTTGGTTAGTAGTAGTTAGCTAACTTTACCAGCTGTTCGAAGAAACATAATATGAATATTTTAGGACAGGGTTTCCCACACTCGGTCCTGCCCACCCCTGGGTGCACATTTTGTTTTTTCCTAAGCACTAAATAGCTGATTGAAATAATCAAAGTTTGATGATGAATTGGATATTTGAATCAAATGGGTAGTGCTTGCGAAAAAACGTGCACACAGGGGGAGGGAGGGGCCCAGGACCGAGTTTGGGAAACCCTGTTCGAGAAGTAACGTTAACTAAATGGACTTGAAAATAAACTAGCTAATTGGCTCTACGTAGCATCGCCAGCTATTTCTCTAGGTAGCTACCTAACTAGTTATCTTGACAAAGCCAACTAACTAGCTAGCTAGTTAAATAAAGGTTAAATAAAAAAATAAAATAAAAAAAGCTAACATGCAGTAGCACGAACGCTTGCGACAGCCATGGATAACAAGCTAGCTAGCTGACGCCGTTAGCTTGCTAGCGAAACTAGTTTAATGAAAATACCACACTGCGCAGCATACGCCTCACCTTGGTAAAATCCTTGGTTAGATATCGTTTAATCTCATGAAAGTTGACAGATGGTTAATTTGTCCTTGCTGTTGTTTTTTTTAGCTAGCTAGCGATGTAAATTTCAAACGGAAGTTGTGGGGGCTGATTTGTAAACCCCTACTACTAAGGGCAAGTGGGACCACTTTTTTTAGTTCCGATCCTTGAAATCAAAAATCTGTTGTCTATGACCTCTTCCTTCACAGGACACTGATGACACTTGTGGTTAGTGCTACACCTAGAGAGTTCGCCATAGTCTTTGATGCTATTCCATCTGGAACTCTCCTGTCGTTTAGAGTTGTAACCAGACCTCATTTTCTTGACCTACTCTCGCTTAATCCAGTTGAGTCTCCAATAGGAAAAATGTGTTTCTCCTTGCTCCCTCAGAACAACAGGTCTATACGTGCTTTATTTCAAAGGGGTATTGTATCCACTCCTTATGTAATATCTGTTGGGAAAAAGTCTGGTTATTATCACACAAATACCTGCTTGTTAACAAGGTCAATTAACAAGGTCAAAGAGGTCTCTTTCAGAATGATCCATAAGTATTACCCTGCAAATCATTACCTGAAGAAACTCAAAAAAAGACATTAACTGTACTTTTTTGTGTTGAGCATCCAGAAACCGTTTTGCATTTATTATGGCATTGTCTACATGCAAAGAAATTATGGAAAAATATTCATAGTTTTATAATTGTTCATATTCTTGATGACTTTTGGGTTTTTTTTATGGGAGAATGTGCTGCTCGGTTTCCTTAACTATAAAAAGGATACAGAAAAACAATGTAAATTCACTAGTGAAAAAACACTCTTCTGTGTTTTCTATAAGGAATTCGAGCAGTACATTAAGACCATTCTACATTCTTCCAACAAGAAAGCTATTAATTAATATTAATTTCCACGAAGTTTGCTGCTTCAGTGTCTTTAGATATTTTTGTCAGATGTTACTATGGAATACGGAAGTATAATTACAAGCATTTCAATAAGTGTCAAATACTTTTATTGACAATTACATGAAGTTGATGCAGAGAGTCAATATTTGCAGTGTTGACCCTTCTTTTTCAAGACCTCTGCAATCCGCTCTGGCATGCTGTCAATTAACTTCTGGGCCACATCAATTAACTTCTGGGCCACAACCTCTGTAATCCGCTCTGGCATGCTGTCAATAAACTTCTGGGCCACATTAACTTCTGGGCCACATCAATTAACTTCTGGGCCACAACCTCTGCAATCCGCTCTGGCATGCTGTCAATTAACTTCTGGGCCACAGCCACATAATCAATGCTTGGAGTTTGTCAGAATTTGTGGGTTTTTGTTTGTCCATGGGATTAAGGTCTGAGGAGTTTCCTGGCCATGGACCCAAAATATCGATGTTTTGTTCCCCGAGCCACTTAGTTATCACTTTTGCTTTATGGCAAGGTGCTCCATCATGCTGCAAAAGGCGTTGTTCATCACCAAACTGTTCCTGGATGGTTGGGAGAAGTTGCTCTAGGAGGATGTGTTGGTCCCATTCTTTATTCATGGCTGTGTTCTTAGGCAAAATTGTGAGTGAACCCACTCCCTTGGCTGAGAAGCAACCCCACACATGAATGGTCTTAGGATGCTTTACTGTTGGCATGACACAGGACTGATGGTAGCGCTCACCTTGTCTTCTCCGGACAAACTTTTTTCCGGCTGCCCCAAACAATCGGAAAGGGGATTCCTCAGAGAAAACGACTTTACCCCAGTCCTCAGCAGTCCAATCCATGTACCTTTTGCAGAATATCAGTCTGTCCCTGATGTTTCTCCTGGAGAGAAGTGGCTTCTTTGCTGCCCTTCTTGACACCAGGCCATCCTCCAAAAGTCTTCGCCTCACTGTGCGTGCAGATGCACTCACACCTGCCTGCTGCCATTCCTGAGCAAGCTCTGTACTGGTGGTGCCCAGATCCCACAGCTGAATCAACTTTAGGAGACGGTCCTGGCGCTTGCTGGACTTTCTTGGGCGCCCTGAAGCCTTCTTCACAACAATTGAACCGCTCTCCTTGAAGTTCTTGATGATCCAATAAATGGTTGATGTAGGTGCAATCTTACTGGCAGCAATATCCTTGCCTGTGAAGCCCTTTTTGTGCAAAGCAATGATGACGGCACATGTTTCCTTGCAGGTAACCATGGTTGACAGAGGAAGAACAATGATTCCAAGCACCACCCTCCTTTTGAAGCTTCCAGTCTGTTATTCAAACTCAATCAGCATGACAGAGTGATCTCCAGCCTTGTCCTCGTCAACACTCACCGCTGTGTTAACGAGAGAATCACTGACATGATGTCAGCTGGTCCTTTTGTGGCTGGGTTGAAATGCAGTGGAAATGTTTTTCTTGGGATTCAGTTCATTTGCATGGCAAATAGGGACTTTGCAATGAATTGTAATTCATCTGATCACTCTTCATAACATTCCAGAGTATATGCAAATTGCCATCATACAAACTGAGGCAACAGACTTTGTGAAAATTTATATTTGTGTCATTCTGCATTTTGGTAAAAAATTTTGTAAGAAGACTGCCAAAATGTGCCTTATTTGTTTATTCATAACTTTTCATGTTCAAAACTGTGCACTCTCCTCAAACAATAGCATGTTATTCTTTCACTGTAATAGCAACTGTAAATTGGACAATGCAGTTAGAGTAACAAAAATTTGTCAGATATGTTTGGGAAATGTTCTTGTTACAACCTCATATGCTAATTGCATTAGCCTACGTTAACTCAACCGTCCCGCAGGGGACCCACCAATCCTGGAGAAGTTAAAACAATCAATAATATCTTTTAAGGTCTTTGTATAGTCTCTAATTTGCTGTACCCCCTAGCATATGTTACCATTGTCTGTTTGTATACTTCTTGTATGCATACTGGTTTTTCTGTAATATATAAAATAATATATAAAAAATAACTTGTGGTTACTACTTCTATTTAGTATTGTTTTGTTATGTTCATAATTGCATCATGACCTCAAATTGAGTTCCCATGGGGGACCAGTATGAAAATGTATACACTCACTACTGTAAATTGCTGCTAAATTACAATTAAAAAATTAAATCAATTGAAAGCTGAAGAAAATGCATGCATGCGGTTGCAGTGTCCCCTTGTGGCTACTCTGGAGAAGAGCTGATCTGTCCATCATTGCGAGTGAATATTTTATACAGTGCCCCTGCTAGATCTTGTACAGTACCAACAGCAGCCAACCCTGCCAGATCTACTCGTCTTTGGATAATGAAAATTAATAGCTCATCAATTAATTTGTTATTCATTGCTAGATTTACCTTTTTTTCTTGAGACTTATCTTGAAATTCCAAACTTTTAGATATAAATATATGTATATATATATAAAAAGTAGTTTATAGTATTGTAGCAAACAGAGGGGCAGGGACATAAACCTGTGTCACTGGTGTGTAAGGTAAACATTGCGCCAATAGGGTAACCCACTTGGAAATTTGTAGCGAGGATTGCTACACTGCCCCCTCGGAATGGGAAGGCTCATGCTCATACTACTTCTGACACCAATGTAGCGAACGGAGGGACTGGGAAGGCTCATGCTCATACTACTTCTGACACCAAGGGACTGAATGGCAAACACCCTATGGCTCATGCCAATAGGATTAGCCCACTTGTTGGGAATTGCAGGTGGCTCATTAGGGACCTACAGTATGGTTGAGAACTTTTACAGCAACTGGATAAAGTAATGGCATAGGTCTATAACTTTAGAAATAATGAAAATATACAGTATACCAGACACTACTATTGTAAAACTTTTTAGAAGGCTTGATTTTTGCACGACTTGATACCCTACACCTTTCTTTGGCCAGAATAGAAAGACAGGAACAAGACTGATGGATGGAGGGAGAGAGAGGGTTTATGAGGAGGGAAGGAGATTAAGGGAAAGAAGAGTTATTAGGTCATGGGTGAGTGATGGAAGCAGCCTGAATAAGAAAAAGATAGGCAAATTGTGTGTGTGTGCATGTGGGTAACACTGTACGTGCCTCTGTGTGGGGTAGGGAGAGAAGCAGGACTGGCTGTTTAGTGTGATACCAGGACAACAACCTCTCCCTCCATGTGAGCAAGACAAAGGAGCTGATCGTGGACTACAGGAAAAGGTGAGCCGAACAGGCGCCCATTAACATTGACGGGGCTGTAGTGGAGCGGGTCGAGAGTTTCAAGTTCCTTGGTGTCCACATCACCAACAAACTATCATGGTCCAAACACCCCAAGACAATCGTGAAGAGGGCACTACAACACCTTTTCCCTCTCAGGAGAGGGTACCCAGCTCCTTAAAAAGTTCTACAGCTGCACCATCGAGAGCATCCTGATGGTTGCATCACTGCCTGGTATGGCAATTGCTTGGCATCTGACCATAAGGCGCTACAGAGGGTAATGCGTACGGCCCAGTACATCCCTGGGGCCACCCAGACTATTTACATTAACACTGCTGCTACTCGCTGTTTATTATCTATGCATAGTCACTTTACCTACATGTACAAATTACCTACCGGTACCCCCTGTATATAGCCTCGTTATTTTAATTTTATTGTGTTACTTTTTTGTTTTTTTTATTTTATTTTATTTGGTAAATACTTTCTTAACTCTTTCTTGTACTGCATTGTTGGTTAAAGTAAGCATTTCACTGTAAGGTCTACATCTGTTGTATTTGGCGCATTTGACAATTAAAATTTGATTTGATTTTGATTTGATAAGAAACAACCCCAGAGAGACTGTATGTTGAACCCTCTTCCCACTAATACCCCCACCACCTCCCTGCGTTCTTTGCCATGGTTACGAGACAGGTCTGCTGATGTAGGCAGTTAATAAAGTTTTTCAGCAGCAGGGGCAAGCAACAGTGGCAAGCTGGGTGCTAATGTGTCTCGGTCTGTATCCCCAGAAAATGGCACAATCAATATCAACTGTCCCAGGATGCACAACCACTACCAGAGGGCCAGAGAAACAACCAAACTGCCAGCCAGGGTTGGATAATGTAAGGTGATTGAAATATTCTGCTTTTATAAAATATTATGCTGTGAAAATAAGAGTAATTAGAGAGAAATTTTCATTTATTTTTGTACAATTATATTAGTACAATTTATTGTACAAGAGCTTCCTTTTCATGTCACCTATTTTTGTTTTCAGTAAATTATTTTGATACCTACAGTCAGGAATAAAATGATTGGCACCCTTGATAGAGATGAGAAAAAAAGGCTGTATAAAATATATAATACAAATACTGAGCAATATTGTCTGTTCAAAAAAATTGGGAAATTATTTTATTTTATTGCTCAGAGAAAGATGTTGTTTACCCAAATGATTGGCACCCCTGTTTTCAATACCTCACCTTGCAAGGATAACGGCACCAAGCCTTTTTCTAAAATGTTTCATGAGATTGGAGAACACATTGGGAGGGATCTTAGACCATTCCTCCATACAGAATCTTTCCATATTCTTGATATCCTTTGTCTGCTCTTATGGACCGCCCTCTTTAATTCAAACTACATGTTTTCAATGGGGTTCTCAAGTCCGGAGACTGAGATGGCCATTTCAAAATATAGATTTTGTGGACAATTAACAATTTCTTTGGTGGATAATGATGTGTGCTTAGAGTTATTGTCTTGCTGGAAGATCTACTTGCGGCCAGGTTGGAGCCTCCTTGCAGAGGCAACCAGGTTTTTTGCTAAAATGTCCTGGTACGGGGTAAAGTTCATGATGCCGTTGATCTTAACAAGGGCCCCAGGACCAGTGGAAGCCAAATAACCCTATAACATCAAAGATCCACCACCATATTTCACCATATAGCTCAGTATATGTATTATTTATATACTATATTATATTTATATAATCTTTATCAAGGGTGCCAATCATTTTTGAACTGACTGTATATCTATTCAGTTATTGCACAACAGGTACGTACATAGGTCCCCCATCAGTAAAATATATGCATAATGTTTATCATGTACATTATTGAAATACATGATTAAGTGACAGTGAATATTACAGTTCCCAAAACCAGTAAAATAATTGGAACAACCAAATGAATCACATTTTATGTTACTTTATTGAAATGAAACATGTTTATAGCAACCCATCAAAGTGTTCTGTTTTTATTGATTTGCAACACAAACTCAACAATAACGGACACAAGATGACTATAAAAGTTCTATCTGTCTCTGAAAGGACTTCTATTGTCATGTACAGTGCCTTGCGAAAGTATTCGGCCCTCTTGAACTTTGCGACCTTTTGCCACATTTCAGGCATCAAACATAAAGATATAAAACTGTATTTTTTTGTGAAGAATCAACAACAAGTGGGACACAATCATGAAGTGGAACGACATTTATTGGATATTTCAAACTTTTTTAACAAATCAAAAACTGAAAAATTGGGCGTGCAAAATTATTCAGCCCTTTTACTTTCAGTGCAGCAAACTCTCTCCAGAAGTTCAGTAAGGATCTCTGAATGATCCAATGTTGACCTAAATGACTAATGATGATAAATACAATCCACCTGTGTGTAATCAAGTCTCCGTATAAATGCACCTGCACTGTGATAGTCTCAGAGGTCCGTTAAAAGCGCAGAGAGCATCATGAAGAACAAGGAACACACCAGGCAGGTCCGAGATACTGTTGTGAAGAAGTTTAAAGTCGGATTTGGATACAAAAAGATTTCCCAAGCTTTAAACATCCCAAGGAGCATTGTGCAAGCGATAATATTGAAATGGAAGGAGTATCAGACCACTGCAAATCTACCAAGACCTGGCCGTCCCTCTAAACTTTCAGCTCATACAAGGAGAAGACTGATCAGAGATGCAGCCAAGAGGCCCATGATCACTCTGGATGAACTGCAGAGATCTACAGCTGAGGTGGCAGACTCTGTCCATAGGACAACAATCAGTCGTATATTGCACAAATCTGGCCTTTATGGAAGAGTGGCAAGAAGAAAGCCATTTCTTAAAGATATCCATAAAAAAGTGTTGTTTAAAGTTTGCCACAAGCCACCTGGGAGACACACCAAACATGTGGAAGAAGGTGCTCTGGTCAGATGAAACCAAAATTGAACTTTTTGGCAACAATGCAAAACGTTATGTTTGGCGTAAAAGCAACACAGCTCATCACCCTGACCACACCATCCCCACTGTCAAACATGGTGGTGGCAGCATCATGGTTTGGGCCTGCTTTTCTTCAGCAGGGACAGGGAGATGGTTAAAATTGATGGGAAGATGGATGGAGCCAAATACAGGACCATTCTGGACGAAAACCTGATGGAGTCTGCAAAAGACCTGAGACTGGGACGGAGATTTGTCTTCCAACAAGACAATGATCCAAAACATAAAGCAAAATCTACAATGGAATGGTTCAAAAATAAACATGTCCAGGTGTTAGAATGGCCAAGTCAAAGTCCAGACCTGAATCCAATCGAGAATCTGTGGAAAGAACTGAAAACTGCTGTTCACAAATGCTCTCCATCCAACCTCACTGAGCTCGAGCTGTTTTGCAAGAAGGAATGGGAAAAGATTTCAGTCTCTCGATGTGCAAAACTGATAGAGACATACCCCAAGCGACTTACAGCTGTAATCGCAGCAAAAGGTGGCGCTACAAAGTATTAACTTAAGGGGGCTGAATAATTTTGCACGCCCAATTTTTCAGTTTTTGATTTGTTAAAAAAGTTTGAAATATCCAATAAATGTCGTTCCACTTCATGATTGTGTCCCACTTGTTGTTGATTCTTCACAAAAAAATACAGTTTTATATTTTTATGTTTGAAGCCTGAAATGTGGCAGAAGGTCGCAAAGTTCAAGGGGGCCGAATACTTTCGCAAGGCACTGTATGTATTCAGCAGCTGGGCAGAAGTCTTGAAAGTCTCAGGTAAAACATACAGTATACAGTGGGGCAAAAAAGTATTTAGTTAGCCACCAATTGTGCAAGTTCTCCTACTTAAAAAGATGAGAGAGGCCTGTAATTTTCATCATAGGTACACTTCAACTATGATTGACAAAATGAGAAAAAAAATCCAGAAAATCACATTGTAGGATTTTTAATGAATTTATTTGCAAATTATGGTGGAAAATAAGTATTTGGTCACCTACAAACAAGCAAGATTTCTGGCTCTCACAGACCTGTAACTTCTTCTTTAAGAGGCTCCTCTGTCCTCCACTCGTTACCTGTATTAATGGCACCTGTTTGAACTTGTTATCAGTATAAAAGACACCTGTCCACAACCTCAAACAGTCACACTCCAAACTCCACTATGGCCAAGACCAAGGAGCTGTCAAAGGACACCAGAAACAAGATTGTAGACCTGCACCAGGCTGGGAAGACTGAATATGCAATAGGTAAGCAGCTTGGTTTGAAGAAATCAACTGTGGGAGCAATTATTAGGAAATGGAAGACATACAAGACCACTGATAATCTCCCTCGATCTGGGACTCCACGCAAGATCTCACCCCGTGGGGTCAAAATGATCACAAGAACGGTGACCAAAAATCCCAGAACCACACGGGGGGACCTAGTGAATGACCTGCAGAGAGCTGGGACCAAAGTAACAAAGCCTACCTTCAGTAACACACTACGCCGCCAGGGACTCAAATCCTGCAGTGCCAGACGTGTCCCCCTGCTTAAGCCAGTACATGTCCAGGCCCGTCTGAAGTTTGCTAGAGAGCATTTGGATGATCCAGAGGAAGATTGGGAGAATGTCATATGGTCAGATGAAACCAAAATATTACTTTTTTGGTAAAAACTCAACTCGTCATGTTTGGAGGACAAAGAATGCTGAGTTGCATCCAAAGAACACCATACCTACTGTGAAGCATGGGGGTGGAAAAATCATGCTTTGGGGCTGTATTGCTGCAAAGGGACCAGGACGACTGATCCGTGTTAACGAAAGAATGAATGGGGCCATGTATCGTGAGATTTTGAGTGAAAACCTCCTTCCGTCAGCAAGGGCATTGAAGATGAAACGTGGCTGGGTCTTTCAGCATGACAATGACCCCAAACACACTGCCCGGGCAACGAAGGAGTGGCTTCGTAAGAAGCATTTCAAGGTCCTGGAGTGGCCTAGCCAGTCTCCAGATCTCAACCCCATAGAAAATCTTTGGAGGGAGTTGAAAGTCTGTGTTGTCCAGCAACAGCCCCAAAACATCACTGCTCTAGAGGAGATCTGCATGGAGGAATGGGCCAAAATACCAGCAACAGTGTGTGAAAACCTTGTGAAGACTTACAGAAAACGTTTGACCTCTGTCATTGCCAACAAAGGGTATATAACAAAGTATTGAGATAAACTTTTGTTATTGACCAAATACTTATTTTCCACCATAATTTGCAAATAAATTTATTAAAAATCATACAATGTGATTTTCTGGATTTTTTTTTCTCATTTTGTCTGTCATAGTTCAAGTGTACTTATGATGAAAATTACAGGCCTCTCTCATCTTTTGAAGTGGGAGAACTTGCACAATTGGTGGCTGACTAAATACATTTTTTGCCCCACTGTATATGGGGGTCATGACCAATGTTCCCTCAAATTCTTTTCATCACTGAGCAAATTTCAGGTCTGCAGAGCGCAAACTAGAACGTTGTAAAAATTCAGTGCAACTTCCTGCGCACGTTTACTGTGAACACTGAGGCTGTACTCGCTTTAAGTTACAGTTTTAACAGTGGCCAAGAGGATGGTTGAAGTTTTACATGCTCCTAACCAACTGTGTTATTTTGTTCGTTTTTTTGCGTTGTTTGTTCTTTAAAACGTATTTTGTACATAATGTTGATGCTACTGTCTCTTATGACCGAAAATAACTTCTGGACATCAGAACAGCGATTACTCACAACGAACTGCTGAAGCTTTTTCCTTTAAAGAATCCAACATGTCCGCCATGAAGAATATACTGCTTTCTCGGGAACAGGCCCAAATCCCCCTCACTTGCGTGAAGAGAAAAATGAGAAAAGAGGGGCGGAGATCAGGCTGCCTTATGAGAATTCATAGGCGAGCGAGTAAACCCCCTTACTGCCATCCGTTCTATTGGCCAACATGCAAACATTGGAAAATAAAATCAATGACCTACGAGCAAGAATAACCTACCAACGGGACATTCAAAACTGTAATATCTTATGTTTCAACGAGTTGTGGCTGAACGACGACATGAACAGCATACAGCTGTCGGGTTTTACACTGTATAGGCAGGATAGAACAGCAGCCTCTGGTAAGACAAGTGGTGGCGGTCTATGTGTATTTGTAAACAACAGCTGGTGCACGATATCTAAGGAAGTCTCAAAGGTTTTGCTCGCCTGAGGTAGAGTATCTCATGATAAGCTGTAGACCACACTATCTACCTAGATAGTTTTCATCTGTATTTTCCGTAGCTGTCTACACACCCCCACAGACCGATGCTGGCACTAAGACTGCACTCAATGAGCTGTATACCGCCATAAGCAAACAGGAAAACGCTCATCCAGAGACTTTAATGCAGAGAAACTTAAATCCGTCATACCAAATTTCCACCGGCATGTTAAATGTGCATCCAGAGGGAAAAAAACTCTAGACCACCTTTACTCCACACACAGAGACGCGTACAAAGCTCTCCCTCTCCCTCCATTTGGCAAATATGACCATAATTCTATCCTACTGATTCTTGCTTACAGGCAAAAATTAAAGCAGGAAGCACCAGTGACTCAGTCAATAAAAAAGTAGTCAGATGAAGCAGATGCTAAGCTAAAGGACTGTTTTGCTAGCACAGACTGGAATGTGTTACGGGATTCTTCCAATGGCATTGAGGAGTACACCACATCAGTCACTGGCTTCATCAATAAGTGCATCGATGATGTCGTCCCCACAGTGACTGTACGTACATACCCCAACCAGAACTCATGGATTACAGGCAACATCTGTACTGAGCTAATGGGTAGAGCTGCCGCTTTCAAGGAGTGGACTGTAAACCCGGAAGCTTATAAGAAATCCCGCTATGCCCTCCGACAAACCATCAAACAGGCAAAGCGTCAATACAGGACTAAGATCGAATTGTACTACACCGGCTCCGACGCTCGTCGGATGTGGCAGGGCTTGCAAACTATTACAGACTGCAAAGGGAAGCACCTGACGGGCCTCCACCAGGTGGTAAGGGTAGTTAACAACACATCTGTCACCCTGATCCTCATCACGGGGGACCCTCAGGGGTGGGTGCTCAGTCGCCTCCTGTACTTCTGTACCAACAACGATGAGACAGACTATGGGGAGGTCAGAGACCTGGCCGTGTGGTGCCAGGACAACAACCTCTCCCTCAACGTGATCAAGACAAAGGAGATGATTGTGGACTACAGGAAAAGGAGGACCGAACACACGCCCATTTGATTCATTGTGGCTATTCGAACATAACCAGAGTTGCCTACCATCAAAAACAATAGAAAAAATACATCCCATAACATTTTAACATGGAAATAGCTGTCATTCAGCCTACATTTTAACATGGAAATAGCTATCATTCAGCCTACAGTAGCAGTCAATGTAGGCCTACATTCCATGAGACTTGCACGGCTTGACATTAACCTGTTTATTAATGTGTCCTTCAGACAAGGAGGTGACTGAAAATGTTGTTGTGTTGTTTGATGCAAGAAACCACTTTACAAAATAAAATGTATTATTATTCCCATGCCTTTATTACAGAGAATCAAACCAATTATGCTACCCTCTGCTTATTGGCTACGTAGCTTATTCAAGCCTGTCTCAAAATACAACACTGCCCCTTCAAGAACAAAAAAAAGCTCTTCACCTGACTCCCTTTTCAAAGATGTCTAGAAATGTACACGTTTTGTGCTCTTGTAGGAAGCAGTCACTCCCCTATTGCTGACTTACACATGATCTATAACTCGGTTAATAACTCACTAAATAGCAAATGATATTAACAAAATGGTCTCTCGCTCTGATCTCAAAAGAAGCGCATCTACTCACAACCGCTCATGCCGTTAACAGTCCAATGTAAATGGCACAGATCCATAAATAGCAATGATCTATTTGCATATAGGCCTACTGCAGCTCTGATTGGTTACGCCGCACTGGTCTGTGTGTAGAGTATGGGCTGAGTCGTGCGTGTCAATGCAATATTATCCTTCTCCTATGCGTTCTGCCTACAACAAAATCTATTGGATAATTAGATTTGCATTGAAAGTGGCTAATATTGCGTTAATTCGATCACAATTGCCACAGTAAAGGGAAACATTAGTGGTGTTACCTAACAGGGAAACTGTAGAAAGAAAGTTGAGTGAACTTCAATTTCATGCTTCTCTCCATGGGCTGATTCTGTATTTGTTGTGCGCGGCAGTCCGGGGAGATGCGCTGCAAGAAGGAACGTTGGTCATGACCCTTATAGCGTTCTTCTTATTGGACCATATTAGTGGTCAGAGCATAAATCCGGCCAATAGGGAATGCCCCTCCAGTGGTATCCCATTGGTTGCTCATGGCGTCTAAAAAAACAAATACAATTTAACCAGCAACCCCCCAGAGTTTGGAGAATAAACAGAGCGCCAGAAATGTGTTAAATACGTAAACGAAAAATAAATAATACCTTTATCATTACAAATGTGGACATAGAGGACAGAGAAAAGCCAACCCCCAATATAGTTTGGGTTGCCAATCAGCCGTACATTAGGGGGATGATAATCTCATACTCAGCAAAAAATTACATCTGATTTAGAAATGAAAATTCAAGACAAATAAATCACTATTTTAGAAAAAGCCCATAAAAAATCTTTACAGGGTAAAGAAGAAAAAAAGGACGGAACTTCAGCAGGAATACGATCTTTTACTTTGAAGAGAGCCAACAACTACAGGTTAAACTCAAATAAAGCATGCTGTTTAATGGCAAATCAACCTGGTAAATATCTCGCAGCTCTCACAAAACGAATACATGCTAAATAAGTTATCATTTTAAAAGTTAAAGATACAAAAGCACTAATTAGAAACAACGTGATTTTAAAAGATTCTCTGAAAATGTATGTAAATCAGAATTGAACAACAGTTGGACAGATCCTATAGCATTCTTAGACTCAACAACTCTGGAGCAATTATCAGCAGACAAACAAATAATCACTAAAAACAGAGATCACCCAAGAAGAAATATTAGAAACATTTGCATGGAGAAAAGCACCTAGAATTCTACTCAACATTTTGAGACAAAGTAGCCCCCCTATTTACACAAATGACAGCACACATCACTCAAGTTGGTAGAGCATGGTGCTTGTAAGGCCAGGGTAGTGGGTTCAATTCCCGGGACCACCCACACCAAAACGTAAGCAGCATCCAAAGTAGCTTTGGATAAAAGCGTCTGCTAAATGGCATATATTATATTACTCAATTCAGTATTTCCTAGTTCCATGTATCAAACAGTTACTTCAGTTATATTGAAACCAGGAAAATCTGGATAGTCCCTTGCTGATTATAGACCCATACGTTAAATAAATTGTGACAATAAAATAATAACTGAGCTTATATGCAATAGAATGGCAAAAGTCTTACCAAACTTGATACATATTAATAAAACAGGGTTTATTAAAAAATAGACACCTACAAACAAATACAAGAACATGTTTCAGTTTAATACAATACACACAAGATATAGATTCATCAATAATGGCTGTTGATGCCGAAAAGGCTTTTGATCATCTTTAATGGCCTTTTCTATTCAAAACTTTGGAAGCTTTTAACTTTCCAGCTAAAATAATACATTTCAAATAAATATTATATAAATGTCCTGAAGCAAAAATATACACAAATAATACATTATCTCATTAAATTGCTTTGGAAAGGGTACAAGACAGGGATGTCCCCCCTCCACCCTCCTGTTTGCACTGGCAATTGAATCGCTTGCAGAAAGAATTAGACAGGACCTAAACGTAACAGGTATCAGTATTGATAACCATGAATATAAGCACATTTTATTTGAAGATTATCTTCTGATATACCTGACCAATATTGAAAGCTCAATGCCCTCTTTTTGCTACAAATATTTTCAGAATACTAAAAAATCTCATGACATAAAATGAACGTGGAAAATTAACGAAATAATGGCAATAGAAAAAATAGAAAAAACTCAAATCTACAGAAATCAGTGGACCACCAAAAATATGAAATAATTCGGATAATTAATAAGTGACCCATCCGACAACAAATATATATCGAACAAAAATATAAATGCAACATGCAACAATTTCAAATATTTTACTGAGTTACAGCTTATATAATGTTCACAGATACCTTTAAAAAAGGTAGGGGCGTGGATCAGAAAACCAGTCAGCATCTGGTGTGAGCACCATTTACCTCATGCAGCACGACATATCTCCTTCTCATAGAGTTGATTAGGCTGTTGATTGATTGTGGCCTGTGGAATGTTGTCCCACTCCTCTTCAATGGCTGTGCGAAGTTGCTGGATATCGGCGGGAACTGGAACACGATGTTGAACACGTCGATGCAGAGCATCCCAAACATGCAGGCCATGGAAGGCCAGTATGCAGGCCATGGAAGAACCAGGACATTTTCAGCTTCCAGGATGTGTGTACAGATCCTTGCGACATGGGGCCGTGCATTATAATCCTGAAACATGTGGTGATGGCGGCGGATGAAAGGAACGACAATGGGCCTCAGGATCTTGTCACGGTATCTCTGTGCATTCAAATTGCCATAGATAAAATGCAATTGTGTTCGTTGTCCATAGCTTATGCCTGCCCATATCATAACCCCACCACCACCATGGAGCACTCTGTTCACAACGTTGACATCAGCAAACCACTCGCCCACACGACTCCATACACATGGTCTGGGGTTGTGAGGCCAGTTGGACGTACTGCCAAACTCTCTAAAACAAGGTTGGAGGTGACTTATGTGACAAAACTCCACATTTCTGTGGCCTTTTATTGTCCCCAGCACAACGTGCACTTGTTTAATGATCATGCTGTTTAATCAGCTTCTTGATATGCCACTCGTCAAGTGGATGGATTATCTTGGCAAAGGAGAAATGCTCAATAACAGGGATGTAAATAAATTTGTGCACAAAATATGAGAGTAATAAGCTTTTTGTGCATACAAAAGCTTTCTGTGATCTGTTATTTCAACTCACGAAACATGGGACCAACACTTTACATGTTGCGTTTATATTTTTGTTCAGTGTATGAAGATAACTTTATTCTATTACTCAACAATATGAAAGCAGATCAAATTAAAAACAATAATCTTTCCATAAATCTTACAGGCAGAATAAACCTCTTTAGATGACATGGCTCCTAAGGTTTTTGTATTTATTTAAGCAATATAAATTACCCCACCGAAGACATTCTCTAAAAAAGTATTTTCGGTCATAACAGACTTTCTATGGTCTAGTAAAATATTGACATTTTCCAGTCTTGGAATTGTATCAACTCGCTACTCAAGGCTTTTACTTGCGACATGTAGTTAAATGCACTAAAGAGGAACAATGGGTACATATTGAAGATGTGCATACTCATCCACAGAATCTTTTTAAGTGTCTATTTTCAAAGGATAAAGCAAAGAACATATGGAAGAAAATTGTATATCACTTCCTAAAAACACAACCTTATGGCCAATCCTTTGCTTTCAGCATTCCACGATAACTTGGTCCACATGGAAAACTAAAGGCATAGACACCGTAAATTACTTGGGAAAAGGAAATACATTTATTTCCATTACAGAATTAAATAATAAAGGACCAGTCAAAAGTTTGGACACACCAACTCATTCAAGGGATTTTCTTTATTTTTCTACATTGCAGATTAATAGTGAAGAAATCAAAAATATTAAATAACACATATGGAATAATGTAGTAACCACAAAAAGTGTATTTTGGCTGCAATCTGAGGTGCAGTTATTAATTAATTTATCCTTTGCAACAGATGTAACTCTTCCTTTCCTGTGGCGGTCCTCATGAGAGACAGTTTCATCATAGAACTTTTCCGGATTAAATGACGTTTATAACTTAAAGTAATGATGGACTGTTATTTCTCGTAACTTATTTGAGCTGTTCTTGATATAATATGAAATTGGTCTTTTACCAAATAGCTGGTTGAAAGAATGCCAAGAGTATGAAAAGCTGTCATCAAGGCGAAGGGTGGCTACTTTGAAGAATCTAAAAGTCTATTTTGATTTGTTTAACATGTTTTTGGTTACTACATGATTCCATATGTGTTATTTCATAGTTTTGCTGTCTTCACTATTATTCTACAATGTAGAAAATAGTTTTAAAAAAACAACAACACTGGAATGAGTAGGTGCTTCCAAACTTTTGACTGGTACTGTATATATTTATATGGCCAATCAACCAATCGCTCCAATCTTAATTCCAACCCTCAGATGTCCATAGACTAACCCATCTTTCCCAGTACACTACCATTTTACTATTTCCCTTTGCAATACATCCTTCTATTTTACTGTGATGTTTTACAAGGGTCTTGAACCTCTCTATTTATAGAATTTCTATCGAGATTGCCCTAAAAATAAATATTTTTTACCTAAGAGTATAATCATATTTCCCATTGATTGATGTTTGTTTTTCAAATCTCCTAACAATACTGTTTGTAGGTCCATCTGATGACAGACTTTATGATTTATTATAGAACGGGTGGGCCTAATCCTGAATGCTGATTTGTTAAAACCACATTCCAGCTGGTGTTTATTCCACAAGTTACCACCGGTGCCTGTTCCATCTGCGCAATCTACTGTCTCATCAGCCCAGCCAAGAAATGTATAAACTTGATCTCTACTATAAAAAGCATCTAGACATTATCTCACATTTCTTCTAGACTAACATTTCGTTTTCTACAGCGAAGATTTGTATAAACCTTGCTGCCTGTCTCTCGGACATTTGCAACATTGTTTCAATTTTCAAATTTGATCTCCAGCTGTCCCATAGTAATGAATATGTCTGGAGTCCAGACGAGACACAGGCAGGCAGCGTATCTCAGCCAGTCGAAATCATGAATCAGCTGGCATAACTTTTTATGGATATATACAAAGAAATGTCAATTGAAAAAAGGTCAAACAAAAGAAGATAGTTTGCAGTCTTTCCAGTTTCAGTTTGAAGTGATTGTGTTAGCTGTGTTGTTGGCTAGCTCCTCTGAACAACAGTGTCCTGATGAGTGAGCAAATTTTCTTTGCCAGGCGAAATCGCACCTCATTCGCTCATTGTTATGGATGTATCGAAATTAATGTCACTAGAAAACAGTTTAAACAAATGCAAACGTGGTTACTTTGCTGTTATTCTGGCTGCACTTTTTGATGTGACTGTAAGTTAGCTAGTTAACTAGTTGGCTAGCTAGCAAGCAGAACGTTGCCAGCCAGTATGTCAATGGAACATTTAGAATGAACGACTGGGTCGCGTCCATAGATACAAAACAAAAAATACTGAAAGTTTTTAAAGAAAATATGTCAATCATTATTTGAATATGTTGGTAAGCCGTTGTATAAAAGTGATAATGCCCCCGAAGCCGGTGTTTGAAGGATATATTGGCACGGTTTGCTCGACTTCGTCTCAGGCCTAACAACACCCGTGCCAGTATTTAAATCCAAACACTGGCTTCTCTGGCATTATCACATAAACAACAACTCCTGGTCCAAAAGTGAGTCACCGAAGGACAATGTCAAAAGAGATTATCTATTGATAATCCTCGTGGTAGAGTCCGCACAGAGCCGACTGTTCAATGCCCCATATATTGAGCATTATTTTAGTGGGGAGAATGTAATTTTTTAAATAATAATCTCCCCAATTTCATGATATCCAATTGGTAGTTACAGTCTTGTCCCATCCTGCAACTCCCGTACGGAATCGGGAGAAGCGAAGGTCGAGGGCCAAGCCGCACTGCTTCTTGACACACTGCTTGCCAAACCCGGAAGCCACGCGCACTAATGTGTTGTAGGAAACACTGTACAACTGACGACCATGTCAGCGTGCATGCGCCCGGCCCGCCACGGGAGTCACTAGAACGCGATGGGACAAGGACATCCCGGCCGGTCAAACCCTCCCCTAACCCGGACGACACTGGGCCAAATGTGCGTCACCTCATGGGTCTCCCGGTCACAGACGGCTGCGACACAGCCCGGGATCTTACCTGGATCTGCAGAAATGCCTCAAGCACTGCAGTGCCTTAGACCACTGCGCCACTCGGGAGGCCACGTGGTGAGAATTTTATATAATGGTTACATTGAAAAGAACGGATTAATGCGTCAATTGTTGTTTTGTATATCAGTTCATAAACCTGATCCCATGGTATTGGGACATCAAAAATCTGTTCCCAACTATCTTGAATTTTATGCAGGGTTGAAAGTTCCATTTTGAGGCCTACAACTGTACATATATGGATGTTAAATGAAACTGATACATTTTACGATTTATACTATTCATTTTAAGCCATGCCTGGTGGCAGAAAAAACAATTAATTCCTTTCTCTTTTGAGAAATTGTCTTTCATTTTTGTCATAAAGCTGTGATGAGTTGGTTATATGCCATACATACCTTTGTTAATTGCTTGTGTGACATCATTTTACCATCCTGATTTACAATGCCATTCATTGAACATGATACCTTCCTTATCCATATTTTCCAAGAAAATAGGTCTTTCCTCTATCTAGTACATTGAACTTTAGCGATATTATTTGCTAATAGTACACATATGATTATTCTATTAAATAATTTTGTGAGGGCAACCTACTGGAAATGTAAATGCTCAAAACTTGTTTGATTTACTATCATTTCACAATAACACATTTTCTTGTAACACAAGTCGTATTTTAACACATTAAAAAAGCATTCCACCCGTCTTTGCTTTCACAAACACCTTAAAGGTTGTTTGGAGTGCCTTTTTAGTTTCTAAATACATTGCAAATGCATTGGACACAGGTTATCAAGTTATTTCACATGCAATGGAACATGTTACAATTCTGGTAGGGTAACTGATGCTTTTGGTGATGATACGTCCATGCTTTCTTGCTTGTTCATCTGATGACATCTTCTTGATCCCGATTATATCATTCAACCCCTCTTCTAGTTTTTTTTTCATTCACCCAAATTCTGATGAACATGCATGCAGCCTTGTTCCCAAGGACCTCACCTGTGACCTTTAAAGTAATCACAGGTTAAGGGTCTCAGGGACAACGAAACACCCGTAGATATGTCTCTAAATAGACTCATGTGAATCTATTTGAAGATTAAAATACAACACAACAAAGATAATGAGAGTAAATATAATATTAGCACGTCACAATCAGAGACATTGGTTGAATGATGGTGGGAGGTGTATAAAGGCTTTTGTTACAAAATGGCGAACAAAAGTTAATGGTAAACTTACTTATGACGTCCCCTGAAAGTAAGAGTCAATCTGACAGTAGTTTGGATACCATAGTGTTGAGTGTGTTCTTGGGTTGGTGGACGGCTCCACCTCATAATGGCTCATCTCTTAAACTCCAAACTCCAAGCTGGAGATATTACCTGAAAGAGGAAAAGAAGACAGGGGTAAGAAATAATTGGGAGGTACTGATACACAGAACTATTCTAGTGTTTTCATTTGAATCATTCAGGGACACAGGATACGGGACACGAAGATTTTGTATATGCATGTCCGGGGGTGTCCACAGTGTCTCCTGACCCCTCCTGTCTCAGCCTCCAGTATTTATGCTGCAGTAGTTTATGTGTCAGGGGGCTAGGGTCAGTTTGTTATATCTGGAGTACTTCTCCTGTCCTATTCGGTGTCCTATGTGAATCTAAGTGTGCGTTCTCTAATTCTCTCCTTCTCTCTCTCGGAGGACCTGAGCCCTAGGACCATGCCCCAGGATTACCTGACATGATGACTCCTTGCTGTCCCCAGTCCACCTGGCCGTGCTGCTGCTCCAGTTTCAACTGTTCTGCCTTATTATTATACGACCATGCTGGTCATTTATGAACATTTGAACATCTTGGCCATGTTCTGTTTTAATCTCCACCCGGCACAGCCAGAAGAGGACTGGCCACCCCACATATGCTCTCTCTAATTCTCTCTTTTTTTTCTCTCTCTCAGAGGACCTGAGCCCTAGGACCATGCCCCAGGACTACCTGACATGATGACTCCTTGCTGTCCCCAGTCCATCTGACTGTGCTGCTGCTCCAGTTTCAACTGTTCTGCCTTATTATTATACGACCATGCTGGTCATTTATGAACATTTGAACATCTTGGCCATGTTCTGTTATAATCTCCACCCGGCACAGCCAGAAGAGGACTGGCCACCCCACATAGCCTGGTTCCTCTCTAGGTTTCTTCCTAGGTTTTGGCCTTTCTAGGGAGTTTTTCCTAGCCACCGTGCTTCTACACCTGCATTGCTTGCTGTTTGGGGTTTTAGGCTGGGTTTCTGTACAGCACTTTGAGATATCAGCTGATGTACGAAGGGCTATATAAATAAATTTGATTTGATTTGATTTCATTCCTGTCCATCCAATATCTATATACAGTGGGGAGAACAAGTATTTGATACACTGCCGTCTTTGCAAGTTTTCCTACTTACAAGCATGTAGAGGTCTGTAATTTAACTGTGAGAGAAGGAATCTAAAACAAAAATCCAGAAAATCACATTGTATGATTTTTTTGTTATTAATTTGCATTTTATTGCATGACATAAGTATTTGATACATCAGAAAAGCATAACTTAATATTTGGTATAGAAACCATTGTTTGCAATTACAGAGATGATACGTTTCCTCTAATTCTTGACCAGGTTTGCACACACTGCAGCAGGAATTTTGGCCCACTCCTCCATACAGACCTTCTCCAGATCCTTCAGGTTTCGGGGCTGTCGCTGGGCAATATGGCCTTCCAGCTCCCTCCAAAGATTTTTATACTGGTTTCAGGTCTGGAGAATGGCTAGGCCACTCCAGGACCTTGAGATGCTTCTTACGGAGCCACTCCTTAGTTGCCCTGGCTGTGTGTTTTGGGTCGTTGTCATGCTGGAAGACCCAGCCATGACCCATCCTCAATCCTCTTACTGAGGGAAGGAGGTTGTTGGCCAAGATCTCGCGATACATGGCCCCATCCATCCTCCCCTCAATAAGGTGCAGTTGTCCTGTCCCCTTTGCAGAAAAGCATCCCTAAAGAATGATGTTTCCACCTCCATGCTTCATGGTTAGGATGGTGTTCTTGGGGTTGTACTCATCCTTCTTCTTCCTCCAAACACTGCGAGTGGAGTTTATCTCTATTTTTGTCTAATCAGACCACATGACCTTCTCCCATTCCTCCTCTGGATCATCCAGATGGTCATTGGCAAACTTCAGACGGGCCTGGACATGCGCTGGCTTGAGCAGGGGGACCTTGCGTGCGCTGCAGGATTTTAATCCATGACGGCGTAGTGTGTTACTAATAGTTTTCTTTGAGACTGTGGTCCCAGCTCTCTTCAGGTCATTGACCCGGTCCTGCCGTGTAGTTTTGGGCTGATCCCTCACCTTCCTCATGATCATTGATCACCACGAGGTGAGATCTTGCATGGAGCCCCAGACTGAGGGTGATTGACCTTCATCTTGAACTTCTTCCATTTTCTAATAATTGTGCCAACAGTTGTTGCCTTCTCACCAAGCTGCTTGCCTATTGTCCTGTGCCCATCCCAGCCTTAGCCCTCCTTACACAGTTCTCTGGTCTTGGCCATTGTGGAGAGGTTGGAGTCTGTTTGATTGAGTGTGTGGACAGGTGTCTTTTATACAGGTAACGAGTTCAAACAGGTGCAGTTAATACAGGTAATGAATGGAGAAGAGGAGGGATTCTTAAATAAAAACTAACAGGTCTGTGAGAGCCGGAATTCTTACTGGTTGGTAGGTGATCAAATACTTATGTCATGCAATAAAATGCAAATTAATTACTTAAAAGTCATACAATGTGATTTTCTGGATTTTTGTTTTAGATTCCGTCTCTCACAGTTGAAGTGTACCTATGATAAAAATGACAGACCTCTACATGCTTTGTAAGTAGGAAAACCTGCAAAATCGGCAGTGTATCAAATACTTGTTCTCCCCACTGTACCTAACGTCACCCCCTAGTGGTAGACAGACAGACAAACAGTTACTGTTGAAAGAGTCTGGCAGGCTAATTGTTTAAACTAACCAGACAATTACTGTTTGAGGAGCATCTGATGAACATACAGTCACCAGGCTCCACTCAATGTGTGACTGTCCTCATTGAACTCAGTAAAACAAAACCTAAGTGTATCGGCTACACCGCCATGACGTACATACCGTGTGTACTTGTATGGCGCACATCAAAAGCCAGCTGTAGCAAGAAATGTTAAAAAAATCTATGCATACATACATGTGCAAAGGAATACAAATAAACCCAACACAAGAAAAGTGCATGGAGCATGTACTGCGCTGTCTGTGAAATTAGACCCCTCTTTCCTCTTTTCCCCTTTGGTTTCCCCTGTCCCAGTTTTACGAGCTCCTCCTTTCTTGCCAAAGCATGAGAGCACAAGAGGGAGGTGGATGGAGAAAACCAGAGAGAGGGTGAGTATAACAAAAACAAATTGTGAAAAAAACGAAGAAAAAATTTAACTGTGAGAGAAAAAAATGTAAAGAGGATAAAGGAGGCTAGCCCGCAGAGGTCAGATAGATAGCTTTTGATAGATAGGCTACAGCCCTGAAAAAAGGAAGACAGTGAAGATGGAGCCGTTTTCGATTATGTCCACTCACCATTTTGGCTCTAGCTGGTACTTACGTGTGTTGCTTACATGAACACACACACATGACTGTGTGCACATACTGTACATACATACACAAGAGTGAGCCACACACACACACGCATACATGCACAGTTGCACACACACACATTTGATAAGTTATTGATCCATTATCCCCCTGAGAAATTTTTTAATTATTCAATCGGTAAAGGAAATAAAGCACAATAAACCCTAAAACTGCTCCATCTTCACTGTCTTCCTTTTTTCAGGGCTGTAGCCTAGACAGTAAAATGAAAAAGGTGGCCGCTCTACTCCCCCAGCTTTCTCTTTCTTATTTGTCTCTCTCTCCTGCTTCTTTTCATCTCCCAGGCTCTGTCCCTGCCTGTTGTGGCTGTCTCCCTGTGCTAAGTCAGATCCCTAATTCTCTGGGCGATTAAAGTCCAAGCAGCCAGGGTGTGAGACAGGTACACAAAGACAATCACATTGATTCCATTACTGCTGCACCTATAGCCATAATTTCCCAACACAATACCACAAACACCAGCCGGCGCCTCCATCTCTGACCCACTCCCTTGATAAATCTGTGTCACCTACATGCATCCCCCACACACAAACACACATATGCAAGCCTACAGTCCCTATCTTTCTCTGTCGCCTGCTGACTCTCTCACCACTCTGTCCCAGCCTCCCCATCTCTGTCTCTCACTCCATTTCCCCTCATCTCATCTATTTCGTCTTCCTACTCCCCCCTCTCTTTGTCTCTCTTTCTTGCTCATACTCTCACCCTTTTTTCAGGCGTGACGTCTTGTCTCGCCCATCTTGAAGTCTAAGTGTGTGCGCATGTGTGTCTGTATGTGTGTGCACGTGCACATGTGTGGTGTGTGTGTGCACGCTGCTGTGCTCGTGCATTTGGGAAAGAGAGCAAATGTGTGTGAGAGCTGGAGGGAGGAAGAGTGGAGGACGTAGGCATTAGCGGGAGCAGATAGACACCAATGCCCTGTTTACATCCAGACATGTTTAATTTTGCCGTGCCGTACGTCATCTTCACAGAGTCTTGCCCCACTACTGAATAGTTAAGTGTAGCACAGATAGAACAATGAGACACATATTTCACTGGATGTAAAAAATGTGAAGCATCCGGTTGGAGTTTCCACTCACTACCAGTGAGAAGAAGCCCACTGGCGAGCAGTGGGTGAAGATGGAACAAGATTTTGGCCGACATTCTGCAAATGTTCTCATAAATTTAACATTTATTCTCAATAGTTTTCTGTTCCCAAAACTAGAATCTGTTAAGAACAGAGTGTACTAAGTTTTGTAGACTTTATCCTTTGCAAAAGTTGTAAAAAAAAATTGCTCTGTTTAAAAGGAGTGCAAGGCAAACTGAGTTATTTCACATGCGCTTCACACTTCAATCTCAAATATAAAATATATTTGGATTTGTTCAACACCTTTTTTTGGTTACTACATGATTCCATATGTGTTACTTCATAGTTTTGATGTCTTTATTCTAAAATGTAGAAAATATCCAAACGTATGACGTAGGTGTATCCAAACGTATGACTGGTACTGTACATCTATCATCATCTCTACATCTGAACAACACTCAGTCCCTCTGCAGCAAATATGTCCCTAAGAATCTACCGCTTATAAATATCTCTTAATATAAATATTTTACAGTTAGAATCCCAACTATAATATGCATACATCTGCCATCTCTTCATAGATCATTTCTATTTGGCAGAGGCACATTTATCTTAACTGCACACATGAACAGGTTCACTGTGAAACGATTTTCATGTTACGTTGTTCACTTGTTCTGCACTACACTTGAGTAGCACTTTTAACCAACACAAGTTCAAGATAATTCCATGTGAGACAATTGGTTATCATATCAAGAATGGCTGACGGAAGAAAAGTCGAAAATAATAAAAATGCCCCAACAAGCCCATGAATGGCAGGCACACAGTTCCAAAATAGCAGACAATTGTTGGCCTTCTACTGGAGGAGAGACCAAGGCAGTCTTTCTTTGTCAGCGTAAAGAAAAGAGCAGTGGCAGGCACAGATTGCTGATATATGCTCTTTTTCCCTCCTTACTGGAGCACTGCGCAATGCGGATACTGACTGTCTGAGCCACTAGCCAGACACACTGGGGGGACTAAGGGGAGTGGAGGGGGGGATATAAGGAGAGGAAGAGGAGAGAGGGGGAGGCGGTACGGTGGGGGAGCTCCCACACGAGCTCCCATGCATTTGGACATTTTGATACCAATGACCGTGCATATTGTCACACTTCCTGCAACCACACAGAACAGCAGACTCTTGTGAAGATGGCAGATTTAAGAGATTACAGTATAACAATGCTCACAGTCCATTTTATTCAAAGGCAGTGGCCATATAATCCAGTCTGTGTGCCTTTTTTAAATGCAACTTTTATTTAGTTAGGGGAAACCAATTGAGACTAGGGTCTACCTTTCAAATAGTACAAAATTAGCACTCTAACAAAGACAAAACATTACAACCACAACAATCTCTTAATTCAATCCAAAAAAATGCAACTCTCATTAAACACATCGAATATTAGAGTCTGTAGCGGTTTCAGGGGTTGTGTGGTGGATGGATGGTATGTGCCTGCGTGGTTTCTGTGTTTTCTGGCTGCCAGGACCACGGACAGAAATGACAAGTATTCCCCAGAGGCAGGACCAGGGACAGATCAGGGGAAACTTCCAGACTGCAGCAGAACAGCCACACCTGTCTCCAGTTGTAATTAGAGACTAAACTGCAAAAGAGGTGAAACCACTCAGGGCCTCTACTTAACCGCGCCCTGGGTTTGCTTTCTTTGTCTGTCCTTTGACCCCGGCAGGTGAAGGAAGAGGAGAAGGAGGAGGTGGCGGCTATTGGAGAGACTGAGCATACGGTGGAGAAGGAGGTTTACCGGAATAACCTAACTGAAGATTTCAACACGGAGTGAACCCCAAAGGACCTTCCACTGGTGAAGACATATTTACTTTGATTGTTTGAGTTGTGTATATCAGGAACACTGCCGGTAGCTAATAAAGAATAAACTGTTAACCCTTCACGTGAACTGGTGGTGTGTGTTTGTAAGTGTAAACCCTGCCTTACCAAGAACACCATGACCTCCACCATTTATAATGGAAGAAGTTTGGAACCACCGAGACGCTTCCTAGAGCTGGCTGCCCGGCCAAACTGAGCAATCAGTGGCGAAGGGCCTTGGTCAGGGAGGAGATAATAGCGCCAGAGGAGATGGCTGCCGTTTCACGGGCTCCTAACCAATTGTGCTATTTTTGTAATATTTTTTTTTTTCACAATGTTTGTTTAACTTATTTTGTACATAATGTTTCTACCACTGTCTCTTATGACCGAAAAGAGCTTCTGGATCGGTGTCCCTAAACCGGGACAGTTGTTTCTAATGTGACTAGAATGACGTAAGTAACAGCCAACTTTCCAAGACATAGACATGTCTTATGGGCAGAAAGCTCAAATTCTGTCCAATTTACAGAAGCTATTACAGTGGGGAAAAAACACCATGCTATTGTTTGAGGAGCGTGCACAGCAATAACTTTTATCACGGCAACTGGTTTGATACCACCTCTGAAGGTAAATAATCGAGTTACATTCTATAATCTTGCTCCGATTTGTCATCCTGAGGGTCCCAGAGATAAAATGTAGTATAGTTTTGTTTGTTAAAATTCATTTTTACATTCAAATGTAGGAACTCCTTATTAAAACTTCTTAGGGCTGCAATCCAGTTAACGGGATTGATATGACAACAGCCAGTGAAAGTGCAGGGCGCTAAATTCAAAACAAATCTCATAATTAAAATTCCTCAAACAGACATCTTGTTTAATCCCACCACAGTGTCCGATTTCAAATAGGCTTTACAGCGAAAGCACCACAAATTATTGTTTAGGACACCACCACAGCCATTTTTCCAGCCAAAGATAGGAGTCACAAAAAGCAGAGAAGAGAGAATTAATCACTAACCTTTCATGATCTTCATCAGATGACACTCATAGGACTTCATGTTACACAATACATGCATGTTTTGTTTGATAAAGTTAATTTATATATAAAAAAAAGTTTACATTGGCGCGTTGCGTTCAGAAGTTCCAAAAACATCCAGTGATTTTTTTAAATATTTTTTTTGCATAACCACATCAATTTTACAGAAATGCTCATAAGTGTTGATGAAAATAAGTGTTACACATGGAATTATAGCTATTCCTCTCCTTAATGCAACTGCTGTGTCAGATTTCAAAAAACCTTTACGGAAAAAGCAAACTATGCAATAATCTTTTTTATTTATCTGCCATGTTTGAGTCAACAGAAATAACAAATATTCCCTTACCTTTGATCTTCATCAGAATGCACTCACAGGAATCCTAATTCCACAATAAATGTTTGATTTGTTTAATGTCCATTTATGTCCAAGTAGCTACTTTTGTTAGGGTATTTAAATCCAAATCCAAACGTTCGTGCAGTTCCAGCCAAACGTCGGACGAAAAGTTCAAAAAGTTATATTACAGGTCGTAGAAACATTTCAAACGAAGTATAGAATCAATCTCTAGGATGTTTTTATCATAAATCTTCAATAACGTTCCAACCGGAGAATTCCATTGTCTGTAAAGCCATGGAAAGCAGGTCGCTCTCATGTGAAATGCGCATGACCAGGACCTGGCTCTCTGCCAGACCACTGACTCAAAGAGTTCTCATCCGGCCACACCTCAGTAAAAGCCTCATTCAAGTTTCTAAAGACGGTTGACATCTAGTGGAAGCCCTAGGGAGTGCAACTTGAACCATATCCCACTGTGTATTCGATAGGGCTGAGTTCTAAAACTACAAACCTCAGATTTCCTACTTCCTGTTAGGATTTTTTTCTCAGGTTTTTGCCTGCCACATGAGTTCTGTTATACTCACAGACATCATTCAAACAGTTTTTTAGAAACTTCAGTGTTTTCTATCCAAATGTACTAATAATATGCATATATTAGCAACTGGGACTGAGGAGCAGGCCGTTTACTCTGGGCACCTTATTCATCCAAGCTACTCAATACGGCCCCTGCAGCCATAAGAAGTTTTAACAAGTCAGACGCAAAGGGTTTACTCCAGATACCAGGCCGGGTGCCTTGTTAGAATTCGTCGGCGAGTGTGTAACCCCGCCTCTACCATCCGTCCTATTGGCCAACGTGCAATCATTGGAGGTTTTGCTTGCCTGAGGTAGAATATCTCATGATAAGCTGTAGACCACACTATTTACCAAGAGAGTTGATCTATATTTTTCATAGCTGTTTATTTACTACCACAAACCGATGCTGGCACTAACACCACACTCAACGAGCTGTATAAAGCCATAAGCAAACATGAAAATGCTCATCCAGAGGCAGCGCTCCTAGTGGCCGGGAACTTTTTTTTGTACCTAATTTCTACCAGCATGTTACATGTGCAACCAGAGGGAAAAAACTCTAGACCACTTTTACTCCACACACAGAGACGTGTACAAAGCTCTCTTTGGCAAATCTGACCATAATTCTATCCTCATGATTCCTGCTTACATGCAAAAACTAAAGCAGGAAATACCAGTGACTCACTCAATACAGAAGTGGTCAGATGACACAGATGATGACCTACAGGACGGTTTTGTTAGCACAGACTGGAATATGTTCTGGAACTCATCTGATGGCATTGAGTATACCACATCAGTCACTGGCTTCATCAATAAGTGTATCAATGACGTGGTCCCCACAGTGACGATACGTGTACCAACCAGAAACCAATGGATAACAAGCAACATCCGCACTGAGCTAAAGAGTAGAGATGCCGCTGTTAAGGAGCGGGACTGAGACTGTATCCTACAATACTGGCTCCGACGCTCATCGAGGGTGCGTGCTTAGTCCCTTCTGTACTCCCTGTTCACCCCCTGACTGCATGGCCTAGCACGACTCTAACACCAACATTAAGTTTGCAGATGACACAACGGTGGTAGGCCTGATCACCGACAACAATGAGACAGCCTATAGGGAGAAGGTCAGAGACCCCGCAGTGTGGTGTCAGGACAACAACGTCTCGCTCAACGTGATCAAGACAAAGGAGATGATAGTGGACAACAGAAAAAGGACGGCCGAGCATGTCCACATTCTCATCGACGAGGCTGTAGTGGAGCAGTTGAGTGTCAAGTTCCTTGGTGTGCACACCACAAACAAATTATCATGGTCCAAACACACCAAGAGGGCACGGCAACGACTATTCCCTCAGGAGACTGAAAAGATTTGGCATGGGTCCTCGGATCCTCAAAATGTTCTACAGCTGCACCATCGAGAGCACTGGTTGCATCACTGCCTGGTATGGCAACTGCTCGGCCTCGGACCGCAAGGCACTACTGAGGGTAGTGCGTACGGCCCAGTACATCACATCAATTGACATTGTGGTCCCCCCCCCCCCCCCCCCTCCTTAGAGCAATAGAGCATTATAGCATAGACCTGACACTTTCTAAATGCCCCACTCTGTCTAAGAACTGTCATGGGTTCTTTAGTCAACTGTTCATACTTACCACAAGGGAGTTGAGAGAAGGGGTCCATCTTTGACTGATGTATTGGTGACACCGCAGGGAAAGCTAGAAGGTTGTACAGTTATCTCCGGACTGTTTATTATGCGAAACCATACAACCAACTACCTCACACTGCAGAGCCCTCTTAGAGCAGGGTCATCGCTGATGTCTCTCTTTAATGGCCTATCTGTTTCTCTGACCATGTCCCTTTCTTTGAGTATTTTCACTCTAAATACAGTCAGTGGTGGAAAAAGTACTCAAAATTCATACTTGAGTAAAAATAAAGATACCTTAATAGAAAATGACTCAAGTAAAAGTCACCCAGTAAGTTTTAAATATACTTAAGTATCAAAAGTAAATGGAATTGCTAAAATGTACTTAAGTATCAAAAGTGAAAGTATTAATCATTTCAAATTCCTTATATTATACAAACCTGTCAGCACAATTTCTTAATTAAAAAAAATGTACAGATAGTGTTGTAGTGAGCCCATGGCTAACATTAATTTACAAACAAAGCATTTGTGTTTAGTGAGTCCGCCAGATCAGAGGCAGTAGGGATGAACATGGATGTTCTCTTGATAAGTGCGTGAATTGGACCATTTTCCTGTCAAAATGGAAATGGCAAATGTATGGAGTAAAAAGTACATAATTTTCTTTAGGAATGTAGTAAAAGTAGAAGTTGTCAAAAATATAAATAGTAAAGTAAAGTAAAGATACCCCCAAAAAACTACGTAAGGAGTACTTTAAAGTATTTTAATTCAGTACTTTACACCACTGAATACAGTATGTCTTTCACCTGATTGATCATCCAATTCAATACTTGTTCAAAAGTCAGCCTGAATAAAATGTTTATTTATGTATTTTCTAAACAGGTTTGTTAACTTATATCCTAACATTGTACATGGTGGCATGATAGAACTCACAGACTCAAAGTGATCAACAATGCGTTTGGGTTAAGCAATGTATCCACCCAATGCATTTCTGTGGTATTGTCTCCCTCTTGTGGTAAATGACTGAACCTTCAAGATATTCCCTCTCCCTCACCCATGGTAATACCTTTGTGAGTCCCAAATGGCACTTTATTGCCTTTATAGCACACTACTTTTGACCAGATCTGGCACTATTTATGGCTCTTTTGGGAATAGGGTCCGATTTGGTACGCACATTCACTGTCTCACAGCCAGGCACTCTATCTGCAGTCTGTCTGACCTACATAAACAATAATGTGGTGCATCTGAAATCTTCACCCCCTTGAATACGGAGAAAACTTCATTATTCTGAAGCAGCCTAGAAAGACTGGGTTCAGTATCATAATTTTTCTCTCACTTTCTCTTTCGTCAACCACAAAAAGTACATTGGAATGGAAGTATTGTCGCTCTTTGAATTGTTAATCATCACTTTACTCAGGCAAAAGGGTCTGTATTCACTAGAATATCAATTGGTGGAAATAAGAGTGTGATAAAACAACATCCAATATAGTGTGTAGTGATTTGGGAATTATGTTATATGATTTGGAAATGATTATGGTAGATACAGTACCTACTTTTAGCTCACTTTCAATCTCCACAGCCAAAACTATAGTTTGTTAACAAGAAATTTGTGGAGTGGAAACAGATACAAAAGTATCTATATCCACAGTAAAACAAGTCCAATATCGATCAGCAAGGAAGAAGCCACTGCTCCAAAACCGCCATTAAAAAAGCCTGATTAGTTTGCAACTGCACATGGGGACAAAGATCGTACTTTTTGGAGAAATGTCCTCTGGTCTGATGAAACAAAAATAGAACTGTTTGGCCATAATGACCATCGTTATGTTTGGAGGAAAAAGGGGGAGGCTTGCATGCCAAAGAACACCATCCCAACTGTGAAGCAAGCAGGTGGCAGCATCATGTTGTGGGGGTGCTTTCCTGCAGGAGGGACTGGTGCATAGATGGCATCATGAGGAGGAAAATTATGTGGATATACTGAAGCAACATCTCAAGACATCAATCTGGAATTTAAAGCTTGGTCGCAAATGGGTCTTCCAAATAGACAATGACCCCAAGCATACTTCCAAAGTTGTGGGAAAATGGTGGGAAAATGGCTTTAAGGACAGCAAAGTCAAGGCATTGGAGTGGCCATCACAAAGCCCTAACCTCAATCCCATCGAAAATTTGTGGGCAGAACTGAAAAAGACAGAAGAAAAAAAAGAGTACAAGAGTATGTACAAATATTAAATATTACATTTACATAAGTATTCAAACCCTTTACTCAGTACTTCGTTGAACCCCCTATGCAGTGATTACAGTCTTGAGTCTTCTTGGTTATGACGCTATAAGCTTGGCACACCTATATTTTGGAAATGTTCTCCCATTCTTCTCTGCAGATCCTCTCAAGCTCTGCCAGGTTGGATGGGGAGCGTCACTGTACATGCATTTTCAGGTCTCTCAAAAGCTGTTCGATCAGGTTTAAGTCCAGGCTCTGACCGGGCCACTCAAGGACATTCAGAGACTTGTCCCGAAGCCACTCCTGCGTTGTGCTTAGGGTCGTTGTCCTGTTGGAAGGTGTTGAACCTTCACCCGCAGTCCTGAGCACTCTGGAGCAGGTTTTCATCAAGGATCTCTCTGTACTTTGCTCCGATCATCTTTCCCTTGATCCTGACTAGTCTCCCAGTCCCTGCCGCTGAAAAACATCCCCAGAGCATAATGCTGCCACCACAATGCTTTACAGTAGGGATGGTGCCAGGTTTCCTCCAGACGTGACACTTGGCATTCAGGCCACAGAGTTCAATCTTGTTTCATCAGACCAGAGAATCTTGTTTCTCATGGTCTGAGAGTCCTTTAGCTGACTTTTGCTGAGCCTTTTTGCATGTGCCTTTTGCTGAGGAGCAGCTTCCGTCTGGCCACTCCACCATAAAGGCCTGCTTGGTGGAGTGCTGCAGAGATGGTTGTCCTTCTGGAAAGTTCTCCCAACTCCACAGAGGAACTCTGGAGCTCTGTGAGAGTGACCACAGGGTTCTTGGTCTCCTGGAGGCCACTTTGTTCTTGGGGACCTTCAATGCTGCAGAATTGTTTTGGTACCCTTTCCCAGATCTGTGCCTTACAAGAGTGTGCAAAGTTGTCATCAACTGGCTATTTTGTGGCTATTTCAGTGGCTATTTTGAAGAATCTCAAATATAAAATATATTTTTGATTTGTTTAACACTTTTTGTGGTTACTACACAAATCCATGTGTTATTTCATAGTTTTGATGTCTTCACTATTATTCTACAATGTAGAAAACAGTAAAAAAAAAGAAAGAAAAACCCTTGAATGAGTAGGTGTGTCCAAACTTTTGACTCGTTATGTATATCAGGTGGGAAAGACCAACTATTATTTCCCTCAATAGATTTAGTGCGAATTTCACGTGTGAGCAGTGGAGACATGACAGATTGTAAACATTTTTTTTAAACTAATGTTGAATGGCATCCAACTGCAAACCCCATTTGCCACTTCTCTTTCGCTTTCTTTCTCCTTCGCTCTACCCCACCCTCATGTCTACCCTTCATTCACTTTCATTGGCCGGCTTAAGTGCCTCTTGTTAGTCCATTTCTGTCTGAGAAATCAATTAAACTCTTTCTTTTTTAGGGACAATCTCTCTTTTCATACAGGTCTCCCTTTTTCATCGCCCTTGATTCCACTCCTCCCCTTTCAATCTCTCTCACTGTCTAATTCGCAGTCGAATCACGCGTGTATGCGGCATGGCTGTGCCAATGCCAGCTCTCTGCCCGTCTGCTTGTGTGTGTTTGTGTGCCAACATAAGCCTGATGGAAATCCCTCATGTTGGATGGCAGAGTCTATGAACCCCAGTTGGTTTGGGGTTGGGTAAAGCTATTGTACGTTACCATTCAAACCACTTGATCGACCCAAAAATCACTGAGTGGGTCGGAGCATAGAGATCCACTGTCAAGAAAAAAAGTGATACAGAATATTTATAAAAAATGAATTAGAAATTCCTCAGTATATTCAGGAAGTGACAATACATGCACTTATCAAGCTATCTGGAAATCTGTGACTTTACACCAAACTCCAGAGTTGGGCTTGTTAAGGTGAGAGAGGGAAGCACATCCGTCGATGGAACACACATTTGGTACTGCACAGTTGACTGATGGATGGTCACACTTTCCAGCTGTTTTACAGTGGGTGGCTCCCTCCCAGTCCATCTCTATAACTGGCCGTGTCTACGTCCCAAATTGCACCTCATTTCCTACTGTATATAGGGCACAACCTTTGACCAGGGCCCATTGCAGTGCACTATACAGGGAATAGGGTGCCATTTGGGACACACAGGTGTCCCACTGGATATTCACTGAAGATAGAAGGACATTAGCCCATTGCTGACTTCTGGTAGTTAAAAAAATGTTTTATCCATTAAGGATATAAGGGAAAAAAGGAGAAACAAAAGTAACACAAGCTTGTTTGTTGAAAGAATAAGCTTAACATCTGTTTCTGTAGTCAAAAGTTGAGAGATTGACAAAGTCTTAAATTAGATGCTGCTTTTAGGAATGAAGAGAATAAACTTTAACGTAACCAGGGAAAGAACGCAAAAACAAAAGCTTTTACATTGATATGCTTCTGACTAGACTGACTGGAGAGAGACACTAGATCGATATGACAGCTGCATTGGTATCAAATGTGCCTATCTGTCACCGTCTTCACAGACATCTTTGCCAATTACTGATATTATTTTCTCTGGATACAAAGCTAAAAATAATGAGCTCAGGTGACAGATACACCTTTGACACACTTCAAAAGTGAAACCTCTTAACACGGTCTCCTCTGTGATATGAGTGACAGACAGCTAAGCTACTGTGTGTGGCTCGATCTCCCACTATTATCATTGTCATTGTCTCCTCCCCTAACTGGAAAACCGGATTAAGTTGGACGGCAAAGTCGACGTGACAGGTATTACATCACCAGAGCTGAGGCAGGTAGGAGTATAAACTGTGTGTACTGTGTGGATATGTGGTAATTCTTTTCCTTTTTATTTTCATAATTTTTATGAGAGTGTGGTTATGTGACTGTTAGACGTTGGGGAGTGTGTTATACTCCTCTCCGGAGTCACATTCAGACCTTGGGTCTGGTTTCCTGTATGGGAGAGCAAGGCTCAGACCACCCCACAGACAAACATTCCCTCTTCAGCCAGATAACAACTTAATTTAGTGCCAGGGTAAGTATCTGCTACTCCCAGACCATAAATTATTAGCTTTCTCAAGATGATATGAGATGCTGTAGTAGCTATCCTTCCCAAACCCCCTTTTATCTCTCCCCATACCTTATTTACAAATGCAGCAAATAAAATGTTACCATGGGAACACTGAGATTGCCTGGCAACCTCAATTGCTTGGCAAGATGCCCAATGGTTGCTAGGGCACCGTTGTCAGTTGCTATGGGTAGTGTGCCAATCCTGAGAGTGCGTGCATGCGCGTGTGTATGCAACGTTTGTGTTTGTGTAGCCTATGCAAGTCAATGTATTTGTACCCCATTCTAATGAAGCCAATGGAAAAAGTTGATATAGCCCATTATTTCATGTTTTATGTAAAGTAGATATTCTCTCCTGTATTTCATACTGTCCACCATCTATATGAAATAGCTACTAGTTGAAGTGTTCGTGTGTGGAATGAGATTTGAAGTTGCTAGAACATTCACATATGCGCTACTCTGAGTGCACAAAACATTAGGAACACCTTCCTAATATTGCGTTGCACCCCCTTTTGCCCTCAGAACAGCCTCAATTCATCGGCATGGACTCTACAAGGTGTCGAAAGCGTTCCACAGGGATACTGGCCCATTATTAACGCCAATGCTTCCCACAGTTGTGTCAAGTTGGTTGGTAGTGGATCTCTACTCCGAATAGCTAGTTCCATCTCATCCCACAGATGCTCAGTTGGATTGAGATCTGGTGACTGGGCAGGCCACTGAAGTAAGCTGTATTCACTGTCATGTTTGTGGAACCATTCCTGGAGAATCTTAGCCTTGTGGCATTATCCTGCAAAAAAAATCTATTCACAGATGGATACACTGCTGCCATGAAGGGATGCACCAGATTGGCAATGATGGTCAGCTATCCTGTTGGCATTCAAACGTTGCTCCACTTTTATCAAGGGACCCAATGTGTGCAATGAAAACACACCCAACACCATCACACCACCACCAGCCTGCAATGTTGATACCCATCGGCATGGACGGTTACATGTATTCACGTGGTTTTCTCCATACCCATGTCCCATCAGAGTGAAACAGCAGGAACAGGGATTCATCAGCCCAGGAAATGTTTTTCCAGTTCTTCAGTGTCCAGTGTTTTCTTTCTTTAGCCCACTGCAACCACAGTTTCTTGTTTTTTGCTGAAAGAAGTGCAACTCTTTAAGGTCATCGGCTGCCATACCCCATTCGTGTCAAGGTACGAAGAGTTGTGCATTCTTTTATGGGTCTTTGGGCACCAATGTTGTACTGGAATGTCAGCTGACTAACTGTATTCCGTCTATTGTTCCGCACAATTCGTGTAAGCCTCCTTTCAACCACTGGCCTGCCGTTGGCTGGATGTCCTTTGGATGGTGGACCATTCTTGATACACATGGGAAACTGTAGATCTTTTTTTTTTAAACAGCAGCGTTGCAGTTCTTGACACACTCAAACCGGTGTGCCTGGCACCTACCATACCTCGTTCAAAGGCACTTAAAAGTTGTGTCTTGCCCATTCATCCTCTAAAAGGCACACATACACAATCCATGTCTCAATTATCTCAAGGCTTAAAAATCCGTATTTAACCTACCTCTTCCCCTTCATCTACACTGATTGAAGTGGATTTAAAATGTGACATCTATATTTTTTATTTCACCTTTATTTAACCATGTAGACCAGTTGAGAACAAGTTCTCATTTACAACTGCGACCTGGCCAAGATAAAGCAAAGCAGTGAAACAAAAACAACACAGAGTTACACATAAACAAAGTACAGTCAATCTATGTAGAGTGGACGGGATCATAAGGGATCAAAGCTTTCATCAGGATTCAACTGGTCATTCTATGTCATGGAAAGACAAGGTGTTTCTAATGTTTTGTACACTCAGTATATATATATATAATATATATATATATATATTGATCATTATGGGGTATTGTGTGTATATTAATGATTAAAAAACTAAATGTAATCAATTTTAGAACTATATATATATCTATATATATATATATATATATATAAAATAGTTTTTTAATCATTAATCTACACACAATACCCCATAATGATCAAGCAAAAACAGGTTGTAGAAATTTTGGCAAATGTATTAATAACAAAAAAATCACATTTACATAAGTATTTAGACCCTTTCCTCAGTACTTTGTTGAAGCACCTTTGGCACAAATTACAGCCTCAAGTCTTCTTAGGTATGATGCTACAAGCTTGGCACACCTGTATTTGGGGAGTTTCTCCAATTCTTCTCTGCAGATCCTCTCAAACTCCGCCAGGTTGGATGGGGAGCGTCGCTGTACATCTATTTTCAGGTCTCTAACAGAGATGTTCGATCAGGTTCAAGTACAGGCTCTGGATGGGCCACTCAAGGACATTCAGAGACTTGTCCCGAAGCCACTTCTACGTTGTCTTGGCTGTGTGCTTAGGGTCGTTGTCCTGTTGGAAGATCTGAGGTCCTGAGCGTTCTGGAGCAGGTTTTCATCTAAATCAAATCAAGTCAAATTGTATTTGTCACATGCTCCATATAGAACCTTACAGTGAAATGCTTACTTTACAAGCCCTTAACCAATAATGCTTTAAATATATAAAAATAGGTTAAAATATATACAGTGCCATGCGAAAGTATTCGGCCCCCTTGAACTTTCTGCCACATTTGAGGCTTCAAACATAAAAATATAAAACTGTATTTTTTTGTGAAGAATCAACAACAAGTGGGACACAATCATGAAGTGGAACGACATTTATTGGATATTTCTAACTTTTTTAACAAATCAAAAACTGAAAAATTGGGCGTGCAAAATTATTCAGCCCCCTTAAGTCAATACTTTGTAGCGCCACCTTTTGCTGCGATTACAGCTGTAAGTCGCTTGGGGTATGTCTCTATCAGTTTTGCACATCGAGAGACTGAAATTTTTTCCCATTCCTTCTTGCAAAACAGCTCGAGCTCAGTGAGGTTGGATGGAGAGCATTTGTGAACAGCAGTTTTCAGTTCTTTCCACAGATTCTCGATTGGATTCAGGTCTGGACTTTGACTTGGCCATTCTAACACCTGGATATGTTTATTTTTGAACCATTCCATTGTAGATTTTGCTTTATGTTTTGGATCATTGTCTTGTTGGAAGACAAATCTCCGTCCCAGTCTCAGGTCTTTTGCAGACTCCATCAGGTTTTCTTCCAGAATGGTCCTGTATTTGGCTCCATCCATCTTCCCATCAATTTTAACCATCTCCCTGTCCCTGCTGAAGAAAAGCAGGCCCAAACCATGATGCTGCCACCACCATGTTTGACAGTGGGGATGGTGTGGTCAGGGTGATGAGCTGTGTTGCTTTTACGCCAAACATAACGTTTTGCATTGTTGCCAAAAAGTTCAATTTTGGTTTCATCTGACCAGAGCACCTTCTTCCACATGTTTGGTGTGTCTCCCAGGTGGCTTGTGGCAAACTTTAAACAACACTTTTTATGGATATCTTTAAGAAATGGCTTTCTTCTTGCCACTCTTCCATAAAGGCCAGATTTGTGCAATATACGACTGATTGTTGTCCTATGGACAGAGTCTGCCACCTCAGCTGTAGATCTCTGCAGTTCATCCAGAGTGATCATGGGCCTCTTGGCTGCATCTCTGATCAGTCTTCTCCTTGTATGAGCTGAAAGTTTAGAGGGACGGCCAGGTCTTGGTAGATTTGCAGTGGTCTGATACTCCTTCCATTTCAATATTATCGCTTGCACAGTGCTCCTTGGGATGTTTAAAGCTTGGGAAATCTTTTTGTATCCAAATCCGGCTTTAAACTTCTTCACAACAGTATCTCGGACCTGCCTGGTGTGTTCCTTGTTCTTCATGATGCTCTCTGCGCTTTTGACAGACCTCTGAGACTATCACAGTGCAGGTGCATTTATACGGAGACTTGATTATACACAGGTGGATTGTATTTATCATCATTAGTCATTTAGGTCAACATTGGATCATTCAGAGATCCTCACTGAACTTCTGGAGAGAGTTTGCTGCACTGAAAGTAAAGGGGCTGAATAATTTTGCACACCCAATTTTTCAGTTTTTGATTTGTTAAAAAAGTTTGAAATATCCAATAAATGTCGTTCCACTTCATGATTGTATCCCACTTGTTGTTGATTCTTCACAAAAAAATACAGTTTTATATCTTTATGTTTGAAGCCTGAAATGTGGCAAAAGGTCGCAAAGTTCAAGGGGGCCGAATACTTTCACAAGGCACTGTAAGTAAAAAATAGAAACTAAAAGTATCAAAAAATCTCTCTGTACTTTGCTCCGATCATCTTTCCCTTGATCCCGACTAGTCTCTCAGTCCCTGTCGCTGAAAAACATCCCCACAGAATGATGCTGCCACCACCATGCTTCACCGTAGTGATGGTGCCAGCTTTCCTCCTGAAGTGACGCTTTTAATAAAATGGCGCCGGAGCAGAAGGCAGACGTTTTACGCAACCCCAAAACATTGTGTTTTTTTGTTTGTAACTTTTTTTTAAACTCATTTTGTACATAAAATGTTGACGCTAGCGTCTCTTAGGACAGAAAAAAACAGGACATCAGGACTGTGATTAGCAGAATCCTTTTTCTTCTTTCACGACTCTGAGGATATACGGCTCCCTCGGGAACAGGGGAAAAAGAGGTCGGAGAGCGGGCTGCCTGCTGATAAGTTAAAAGCGATCGAATAAACATCTCTCAATTATGTAGCAAATGTGCAATCTTTGGACAATAAAATCGACAAGTTAAGCTTAAGAATAAACTACCAACGGGACATTAAAAACTGTAACATCTTAGGCTTCACGGAGTCGTGGCTGAACGACGACAACATCAACCTAAAGCTGGCTGGTTATACGATGTACCGGTAGGATAGAACAGCGGCGTCTGGTAAGACATGGGGCGGCGGTACATGTATTTTTGTAAACAACAGCTGGTCCACAATATCTAAGAAAGTCTCAAGCTATTGCTCGCCTGAGGTAGAGTTTCTCATGATAAGCTGTAGACCACACTACCTACCGAGAGAGTTTTCATCTGTATTCTTTGTAGCTGTTTACATACCACCACAGTCAGAGGCTGGCACTAAGATAGAACTGAATAAGCTGTATTCTGCCATAAGAAAACAAGAAAACGCTCACCCAGAGGTGGCGCTCCTAGTAGCCGGGGAATTCATTGCAGGGAAAAGATCACCACCTATACTCCACACACAAAGATGCATACAAAGCTTTCCCTCACCCTCAATTTAGCAAATCTGACCATAATTCTATCCTCCTGATTCCTGCTTACAAGCAAACATTTAAGCAGGAAGGACCAGATCAATAAAAAAGTGGTCAGATGAAGCAGATGCTAAGCTACAGGATGGTTTTGCAAGCACAGACTGGAATAAGTTCCAGGATCCCTCCAATGGTATTGAGGAGTACACCACATCTGTCATTGGCTTCATCAATAAGTGCATCGATGACGTTGTCCCCACAGTGACCGTACGTACCCCAACCGGAAGCCATGGATTACAGGCAGCATCCGCACTGAGCTAAAGGCTAGAGCTTCTGCTTTCAAGGAGCGGGACCTGGGAGCTTATAAGAAATCCTCCTATGCCCTCCGACGAACCATCAAACCAGCAAAGCGTCAATACAGGACTAAGATCGAGTCGTACTACACTGACTCGGACGCTCATCGGATGTGGCAGGGCTTGCAAACCATGACAAACTACAAAGGGAAGCACTACCAGACGAGCTAAACTACTTCTATGCTTGCGTCGAGGCAAATAACAGTTGAACATGCATGAGAGCACCAGGTGTACCGGAAGACAGTGTGATCACGCTCTCCGCAGCCGATGTGAGTAAGACCTTTAGACAAGTCAATATTCACAAGGCCGCGGGGCCAGATGGATTACCAGGACATGTACTGTGAGCATGCTCTGACCAACTAGCAAGTGTCTTCAATTACATTTTCAACCTCTCCCTGTCCGAGTCTGTAATACCAACATGTTTCAAGCAGACCACCATAGTCCCTGTGCCCAAGAACACTAAGGTAAACTGCCTAAATGACCACCGACCCGTAGCACTCACGTCTGTAGCCATGAAGTGCTTTGAAAGGCTGGTCATGGCTCACATCAACACCATCACATCCCAGAAACCCTAGACACACTCCAATTTGCATACCGCCCAAACAGATCCACAGATGATCCATTCTCATCGACGGGGCTGCAGTGGAGCAGGTTGAGAGCTTCAAGTTCCTTGGTGTTCACATTAACAACAAACTAACATGGTCCAAGCACACCAAGACAGTCGTGAAGCGGGCACGACAAAACCTATTCCCCCTCAGGAGAATGAAATTATTTGGCAAAAGGTTCTACCAGCTGCACCATCAAGAGCATCCTGACGGGTTGCATCACTGCCTAGTATGGCAACTGCTCGGCCTCCGACCGCAAGGCACAACAGAGGGTAGTGCGAATGGCCCAGTACATCACTGGGGCCAAGCTTCCTGTCATCCAGGACCTCTATACCAGGCGGTGTCAGAGGAAGGTCCTAAAAATTGTCCAGCCACCCTAGTCATAGACTGTTCTCTCTGCTACCGCATGGCAAGCGGTACTGGAGCGCGAAATCAAGGTCCAAGAGGCTTCAAAACAGCTTCTACCCCCAAGCCATAAGACTCCTGAACATCTAGTCAAATGGCTACCCAGACTATTCACATTGCCCCCCCCCCCTCCCCACCACTGCCACTCTCTGTTGTTATCTATGCATAGTCACTTTAATAACTCTACATACAAACTACCTCAACTAACCGGTGCCCCCGCACATTGACTCTGTACCGGCAACCCCCTGTATATATTGTTATTTTTTTACTGCTGCTATTGAATTACTTGTTACTTTTATCTCTTATTCTTCACCATATTTTTTGAAACTGCACTGTTGGTGCAAGGTCTACACCTGTTGTAGTCGGTGCATGTGAATAATAACATTTGATTTGATTTGGCATTCAGGCCAAAAGATAATCTTGTTTCTCATTGTCAGAGAGTCTTTAGGTGCCTTTTGGCAAACTCCAAGTGGGCTGTCATGTGCCTTTCACTGAGGAGTGGCTTCAGTTTGGCCACTCTACCACAAAGGCCATAAAGGCCTGATTAGTGGAGTGCTGCATAGATGGTTGTCCTTCTGGAAGGTTCTCCCATTTCCACAGAGGAACTATGGAGCTCTGACAGAGAGACAATTGGGTTCTTGGTCATGTCCCTGACCAAGGCCCTTTTCCCCCGATTGCTCAGTTTGGCCGGGTGGCCAGCTCTAGGAAGAGTCTTGGTGGTTCCAAACTTCTTCCATTTAAGAATGATGGAGGCCACTGTGTTCTTGGGGACCATCAATGCTGCATAAATGTTTTGGTATCCTTCCTCAGATCTGTGCCTCGACACAATCCTTTCTCGGAGCCCTACGGACAATTAATTCAACCTCATGGCTTGGTTTTGCTCTGACATGCACTGTCAACTGTGGGATCTTATATAGACAGGTGTGTGCCTTTCCAAATCATGTCCAATCAATTGAATTTACCACAGATGGACTCCAATCAAGTTGTTGAAACATCTCAAGGATGATAAATGGAAACAGAATGCACCTGAGCTCAGTTTCGAGTCTCATAGCAAAAGTGTTGAAAACATATGTAAATAAGGTATTTCTGTTTATAACATTTTATACATTTGCAAAAACCTGTTTTTCGCTTTGTCATTATGGGGTATTGTGTGTAGATTGATAAGGGGAAAAAAAGATTTAATCAACGTTAGAATAAAGCTGTAACGTAACAAAATGTGGAAAAAGTCAAGGGGTCTGAATACTTTCCGAAACCACTGTATATACAGTAGCAGTCAAAGGTTTGGACACACCTACTCATTCTGGGGTTTTCCTTTATTTTGTACTATTTTCTACATTGTAGAATAATACTGGGTCTTCCCGTCCTGTGGCAGTCCTCATCAGAGCCAGCTACATCATAGCGCTTTATGGTTCTTCCGACTGCACTTGAAGAAACGTTCAAAGTTCTTGACATTTTACGGATTGATTGACTTTCATGTCTTAAAGTAATGATGTACTGTCGTTTCTATTTGCTTATTTGAGCTTTTATCAAATAGGGCTATCTTATCTTTATACCACCCCTACCTTGTCGCAACACAACTGATTGGCTCAAACACATTAAAAAGGAAAGAAATTCCATAAATTAAATTTTAACAAGGCACATCGTTTAATTGAAATGCATTCCAGGTGACCACCTCATGAAGCTGGTTGAGAGAATGCCAAGAGTGTGCAAAACTGTCATCAAGGCAAAGGGTGGCTACTTTGAAGAATCTAAAATCTAAAATATATTTAGATTTGTTTAACACTTTTATGGTTACTACATGATTCCATATGTGTTATTTAATAGTTTTGATATCTTCACTATTATTCTACAATTTAGAAAATAGTAAAAATAAAGAAAAACTCTTGAATGAGTAGGACGTGTCCAAACCTTTGACTGGTACTGTGTGTGTGTGTATATATATATATATATATATATATATATATATATATATATATATATATATATACATAAATATATATATATATATATATATATATATATATACACACACACTACCATTCAAAAGTTTGGGGTCACTTAGAAATGTCCTTGTTTTTAAAAGAAAAGCAAATGTTTTGTCCAATAAAATAACATTAAATTGATCAGAAATACAGGGTAGATATTGTTAATGTTGTAAATGACTATTGTAGCTGGAAACGGCAGATTTTTTATGGAATATCTACATAGACGTACAAAGGCCCATTATCAACAACCATCACTCCTGTGTTCCAATGGCACGTTGTGTTAGCTAGTCCAAGTTTATAATTTTAAAAGACTAATTGATCATTTAAAAAAAACTTTTGCAACTATGTTAGCACAGCTGAAAACTGTTGTTGTGATTAAAGAAGCAATAAAACTGGCCTTCTTAAGACTAGTTGAGTATCTGGAGCATCAGCATTTGTGGGTTCGATTACATAACAAAGTTGCTTCTGAAACTTGTCAGTCTATTCTTGTTCTGAGAAATGAAGGCTATTCCATGAGAGAAATGTCCAAGAAACTGAAGATCTGGTACAACGCTCTTACTACTCCCTTCACAGAACAGCGCAAACTGGCTCCAACCAGAATATAAAGAGGAGTGGGAGGCCCTGGTGCACAATTGAGCAAGAGGACAAGTACATTCGAGTGTCTAGTTTGAGAAACAGACACCTCACAAGCTCTCAACTGGCAGCTTCCACCCCACTGGGCCAGGCTCAGACAATCAGAATAAGTTTTCCCCTCCAGTGTATATGTATATGTGCTTGTTTCCGTGTGTGTGTGTGTGTGTGTGTGTGTGTGTGTGTGTGTGTGTGTGTGTGTGTGTGTGTGTGTGTGTGTGTGAGAGAGAGAGAGAGAGAGAGCGAGAGCGAGAGATAGAGGAGAGATACAGAAATAAGCAGTATTTGGGAGAGAGAAAGGGAAAGAGAAAAAGAGGGTGAGAGCGAGAGCGAGAGAGGGAGAAAGAGAGACAGAGAGATTTGAGGCGGATTTACCTCACTGAGGCTGAACTGAAATTCTTCCCATAGTTCCTCCTTAGTGGGGAGTTCCCACAGACTCAAGACAAGAGTAGACCACAGCATTCCCGAAACAACAAAGCATAGGCTGACCTTGTCCAGTGCTATTTCTGATGGAAACATAGAGCATTGCATAATTTAAGATAGACATTTGTTAATAAATCATGGAAAAAGACAGTGGTAGAAAAAACAAGAGCAGAGTAATTGAACCAAAAACACAGTAACTCAGTAACTCATAGCCTTAAGTCGGGAAACAGAGTGTATCCACACTATTATCTGTGAAGATAATGAAAGGGAAAGTGGAAGAGTGAAATTATTACATTGCTTTGTGCTATTGACAAAGATTGAATAGAACATGATATACAAAGCCATGAATATATGTTTAAAGACAACCGTGATGAATAATAAATTAATAATGATGAACAACACCATTCAACATCATAAATTAAATAGTAGTGAGCCAAACAAATGCAATAATTATGATATCTCAACACAATAACACTCACATAGATGGAGTTGTGCGTGAGTTTGGGTGTATCTAAGTGTATGCATGCACTTAGTATGAGATAGAGCAAGTGTTGCCTGCAGTGCATCTTATCTAACATCCCCAGAGGAAGTCCCCCCCCCATCCCTTTGAATTAAAACCATGGCTGGAGATTTCTGATTGAGCACAGCATGCCCTTAAAGGAGGCCAAAGGCCAGGCTAAACAGTCTGGTGTCATGGCAACTTGATGCCATCAACCAGAGATTGCAAGGGGGGATGCCCGGGGAGGTCAGACCACCTGTCAGGGGGTCATTATCAGAGACACATCATTCTGGCTCTGAATCAGCAACAAGGAAGTTGAGCTTAAAATATTGATGCTTCTTAAAATGTACACTGAACAAAAATCGAAACGCAACATGTAAACACGTTTCATGAGCTGAAATAAAAGATCCCAGAAATGTTCCAGATGCACAAAAACCTTATTTCTCAAAACAAATTCAAAAAAATTGCAAAGATTTGTTTACATCCTTGTTAGTGAGCAGCATAACAATTACAGAGGTGCACCTTGTGCTGGGGACAATAAAAGACCACTCTAAACTGTGAAGTTTTGTCACACAACAAAATTCCACAGATGTCTCATGTTTTGATGAAGTGTGCAATTCGCATGCTGGCGACTACAGGAATGTCCACCAGAGCTGTTGCCAGATAATTTCATGTTAATTTCTCTACCACAAGCTGCCTCCTGGAGATTCCTGAGGCCAATTGTCGTACCATTCATCCGCCGCCATCACCTCATGTTTCAGCACGATAATGCATGGTCCCATGTTGCAAGGATCTGTGTACAATTCCTGGAAGCTAAAAATGTCCGACTTCGTCCATGGTCTGGATATTCACCAGAAATGTCACCCATTGCTACAGTGCCTTGCGAAAGTATTCGGCCCCCTTGAACTTTGCAACCTTTTGCAACATTTCAGGCTTCATACATAAAGATATAAAACTGTATTTTTTTGTGAAGAATCAACAACAAGTGGGACACAATCATGAAGTGGAACGACATTTATTGGATATTTCAAACTTTTTTAACAAATCAAAAACTGAAAAATTGGGTGTGCAAAATTATTCAGCCCCCTTAAGTTAATACTTTGTAGCGTCACCGTTTGCTGCGATTACAGCTGTAAGTCGCTTGGGGTATGTCTCTATCAGTTTTGCACATCGAGAGACTGACATTTTTTCCCATTCCTCCTTGAAAAACAGCTCGAGCCCAGTGAGGTTGGATGGAGAGCATTTGTGAACAGCAGTTTTCAGTTCTTTCCACAGATTCTCCATTGGATTCAGGTCTGGACTTTGACTTGGCCATTCTAACACCTGGATATGTTTATTTTTGAACCATTCCATTGTAGATTTTGCTTTATGTTTTGGATCATTGTCTTGTTGGAAGACAAATCTCCGTCCCAGTCTCAGGTCTTTTGCAGACTCCATCAGGTTTTCTTCCAGAATGGTCCTGTATTTGGCTCCATCCATCTTCCCATCAATTTTAACCATCTTCCCTGTCCCTGCTGAAGAAAAGCAGGCCCAAACCATGATGCTGCCACCACCATGTTTGACAGTGGGGATGGTGTGTTCAGGGTGATGAGCTGTGTTGCTTTTACGCCAAACATAACGTTTTGCATTGTTGCCAAAAAGTTCCATTTTGGTTTCATCTGACCAGAGCACCTTCCTCCACATGTTTGGTGTGTCTCCCAGGTGGCTTGTGGCAAACTTTAAACAACACTTTTTAAGGATATCTTTAAGAAATGGCTTTCTTCTTGCCACTCTTCCATAAAGGCCAGATTTGTGCAATATACGACTGATTGTTGTCCTATGGACAGAGTCTCCCACCTCAGCTGTAGATCTCTGCAGTTCATCCAGAGTGATCATGGGCCTCTTGGCTGCATCTCTGATCAGCCTTCTCCTTGTATGAGCTGAAAGTTTAGAGGGACGGCCAGGTCTGAAAGTAAAGGGGCTGAATAATTTTGCACGCCCAATTTTTCAGTTTTTGATTTGTTAAAAAAGTTTGAAATATCCAATAAATGTCGTTCCACTTCATGATTGTGTCCCACTTGTTGTTGATTCTTCACAAAAAAATACAGTTTTATATCTTTATGTTTGAAGCCTGAAATGTGGCAAAAGGTCGCAAAGTTCAAGGGGGCCGAATACCTTCGCAAGGCACTGTATGCCCGCTTCGAGGCAAGTAACACTGAAACATGCATTAAAGCATCAGCTGTTCCGGACGACCGTGTGATCACGCTCTCCGCAGCCAATGTGAGTAAGACCATCAAACAGGTCAACATTCACAAGGTCGCAGGGCCAGACGGATTGCTAGGATGTGTACTCTTTGTTGTCTGCTCACACTGCTATGCTTTATCTTGGCCAGGTCGCAGTTGCAAATGAGAACTTGTTCTCAACTAGCCTACCTGGTTAAATAAAGGTGAAATAAAATAAAATTAAAAAAACTCAGAGCATGCGCTGACCATCTGGCAAGTGTCTTCAATTACATTTTCAACCTCTCCCTGTCTGAGTCTGTAATACCAACATGTTTCAAGCAGACCACAATAGTTTCTGTGGCCAAGAACACTAAGGTAACCTACCTAAATGACTACCGCCCCGTAGGACTGACATCGGTAGCCATGAAGTGCTTTGAAAGGCTGGTCATGGCTCACATCAACACCATCATCCCAGGAACCCTAGACCCACTCCAATTTGTATACCGCACCAACAGATCCACAGGTGATGCAATCTCTATTGCACTCCACAGCCCTTCCCACCTGGACAAAAGGAACACCTATGTGAGAATGCTATTCATTGACTACAGCACAGTGTTCAACACCATAGTGCCCTCAAAGCTCATCACTAAGCTAAGGACCCTGGGACTAAACACCTCTCTCTGCAACTGGATCTTGGACATCCTGATGGGCAGCCCCCAGGTGGTAAAGGTAGGTAACAACACATCCGCCACGCTGATCCTCAACACGGGGACCCCTCAGGGGTGCGTGCTCAGCCCCCTCCTGTACTCCCTGTTCACTCATGACTGCATGGCCAGGCACAACTCCAACACCATCATCAAGTTTGCTGATGACACAACGATGAGACAGCCTATAGGGAGGAGGTCAGAGACCTGACCGTGTGGTGCCAGGACAAAAACCTATACCTCAACGTGATCAAGACAAAGGAGATGATTGTGGACAACAGGAAAAGGAGGACCGAGCACGCCCCCATTCTCAATGACAGGGCTGTAGTGGAGCATGTTGAGAGCTTCAAGTTCCTTGGTGTCCACATCACCAACAAACTAACATGGTCCAAGCTAGAGGTCGACCGATTAATCAAGTTTTCATTAATCGGTTTCATTTTTTTTTTAAATTAGATATATTTTTTTTATACCTTTATACCTTTATAATCTTGCAACCTTACAGTTAACTAGTCCAACACAATAACGACCTGCCTCTCTCTCGTTGCACTCCACAAGGAGACTGCCTGTTACGCGAATGCAGTAAGCCAAGGTAATTTGCTAGCTAGCATTAAACTTATCTTATAAATAACAATCAATCATAATCACTAGTTAACTACACATCGTTGATGATATTACTAGACCGCAAGGAACAACAGAGGATAGCGTGTACGGCCCAGTACAACACCGGAGTCAAGCCTCCTGCCATCCAGGACCTCTATACCAGGCGGTGTCAGAGGAAGGCCCTAAAAATGGTTGAAGACTTCAGCCACTGAAGAACAGACTGTTCTCTCTGCTACCGCACGGCAAGCGAGCCGCAGTGCCAAGTCTAGGTCCAAGAGGCTCCTAAATAGTTTCTACCCCCAAGCCATAAGACTCCTAAACGGCTATTTGCATTGCCCCAACCCTCCCTGGAACGCTGCTGCTACCCTCTGTTATTATCTATGCATAGTCACATTAATAACTCTACTTACATGTACATATTACCTCGACACCGGTGCCCCCGCACATTGACATTGACTCTGTAACGGGACCCTTGTATATAGCCCAGCTATTGTTTTATACTGCTGCTCTTTAATTATTTGTTATTCTTACCTCTTACTTTTCATTAAAAACGGCATTGTTGGTTGAGGGCTTGTAAGTAAGCACTTCACTGTAAGGTCTACCTACACCTACACCTGTTGCATTCGGCACGTGACAAATAAAATTCGATTTTGATTTGATTGAGCCTGTTAGGGATGCTCTGGATCGACGTGTACGACAGCATGTTCCAGTTCCTGCCAATATCCAGCAACTTCGAACAGCCATTGATGAGGAGTGGGACAACATTCCACAGGCCACAATCAACAGCCTGATCAACTCGCACTACATGAGGCAAATGGTGGTCACACCAGACACTGACCGGTTTTCTGATCCACGCTCCTACCTTTTTTGTAAAGGTATCTGTGACTAACTGTATTCCCAGTCATGTGAATATTGATTCCCTTATACTGGATGAACTGTAACTCAGTAAAATCTTTGAAATAGTTGCATGTTGTGTTTATATCTGTCTGGATGCAGTGAGTTTTCACTTGTGTTCTTCTATGAATAAATGGTATGTGTGTGGTGCCAATGTTGAAAAAAACAACACCAATGACAATGCAACACTAAACAACGTAAAGCCCCATTAAAAAGACCCTTCAAAAACAGCAACACTGAAAAATAGTGTTACCTGCAAGGCCTGACTCTGTTTTCAATTCAGCTCTTAAGTGTTGGATCAATATGGAATCTAGGCTCCATTCTGTCATTACCTTGTCTGATTGTTGAGGAGAGACCTCTCTAAGCCTCAATATCTTCAACCTCTAAAACCTGTGAGTGTGACTGCAGAAAACGAGGTTGTGTGTGTGTGCATCCCTACCTGCATGCATGTGTGACAGAGAGAGAGAGAGATACACACATATTTACTGGAATAGCGCAGAGTGCCTGTTTATGCACGGAAAGTGGTATTGCCTTTCAATACAATTCCAATTGAGACCTGTCTTCACAACATGTATGCATATATGAAGTTCACGTATGTCCTATGTGAGTGGGTGTGTGTGTGCTTGTTTAATGCGCCAGAGGGTAGTGTCGGATCAATAAGAAACAAATGAATTCAGATCAATATGAAGCCAAGTGAGAGAGAGTGAAGAAAGGAGGTGAGAGAGAGAAAAGGGAGGAGAGGGACGAAGTGGGAGGTGGTGGGTTGGACAGGGGATTGCCTGTTAGTACTAGTGCACTGGCTAACTGTACACTAGGTAGAAACCAGTCATCTCTACAGCACAACATGAGTGCTTAGACTTTAGAAGTCAATGACAGTGAAGAAAGAGGGCCAAGGAGATTAGAGAGAGGAGAGTAGAGAGATACTGGAGACTAACTCAACCTTCCTACATTGTTATTGATATTCTGTTAAAGCAGTGACTCAGACTAGAGATCCCAGGACTGAGAGATACGAGAGGGAATTGGACATGAATCTCCTTCTCTTCTCTTCCTTATTGTTTCTCCTCTTTCTTGTTGTTATAGTTCTACCATCAGGAAAGCATTACTTTGCAAACTGACCAAGCACCAAGTGGCATTCTAGCAATTAAGAGACAGGCAACATCCCAAAAGGCACTCTATTACCTACATATTGCACTACTTTTGACCAGAGCTGTATGAGTAGTGCCATCTGGGGAATATGGTGCCATCTGGGGTGAAGCCATGGTCAGGAGGGGGAGCAGGGTATGACTGCGTGTCACCTACCCTTGACTGCTGAACACCAGTCATTGACATCTGGCTGTCTGATAGAGGCAGACATGCTGCAGCTGAGGGCCTAAAGCACATCTGTCTTAAAAAAGCATATATAGTAAATCATAAGTATCATACACTATACATATCTACATTATATATCTATTCATACTATCAATTTTCTTTTCAGACTGGAATTTTCTTTCTATCGTGACAAATATTTAAAAAAATCTGCCAATGTCTTCACACATCACAAAAGTGAAAACAGGATTACTTGGGGTTTCTTCATCGCCTCATCGCTCAGTGGCGAGATCAAAGTTTCGAGGGACATTTATAGTCTAGACTAGATGAGACTTCTTTGATGTGAAAGAAGTGGTGAAAACAAACACCTGGCTACTGAGTGGTATTGTACCTGCTCTCCATCTCACTCAAGGTTCCTCAGCACTTGAGACACATTTGAATTAGAAAACTTCCACATACAAATCTCCCTCCTGGTTTTGACCCTTGTCTGTCCTGACTCTGAGCCCGCCCGCCTGCCGACCTGTACCTTTGCCCCCCTCTGGATTTACCGACCTCTACCATACCCTGACGCTGAGCCTGCTTGCCACCTGGTATTGTTGCCCCACCTCTGGATTTCTGACCCCTGCCTGCCTTGACCTGTGTGTTGCCTGTCCCTGTTGGAACATTAAACTATTGTTTATTCAACATGGTCTGCATCTGGGTCTTACCTTCATACCTGATAGTTGAACCCCCTTTGCTGCTATAACAGCCTCCACTCCTTCTGGGAAGGCTTTCCACTAGATGTTGGAACATTTCTGCAGGGACTTGCTTACATTCAGCCCCAAGAGCATTAGTGAGGTCGGGCACTGTTGGGCGATTAGGCCTGGCTCGCAGTCGGCGTTCCAATTCATTGTTCCTCCTCCACCAAAATGGCACTGCACATAGTGATCTTAGGCTTGTGTGCGGCAGTTTGGCCATGAAAACCCATTTCATGAAGCTCCCTACAAACAATTATTGTTCCTGACGTTGCTTCCAGAGGCAGTTTGGAACTTGGTAGTGAGTGTTGCAGCTGAGGACAGGTGATTTTTAAGCGCTACGTGCTTCAGTACTCAGTGCTCCCGTTCTGTTTGGTTTACCACTTCGCGGCCGAACCAACGTTTCCACTTCCCAATAACAGCACTTACAGTTGACTGGGCAGTTCTAGCAGGGCAGAAATTTGATGAACTGACTTGTTGGAAAGGTGGCATCCTATGTCGATGGCACGCTGAAAGTCACTGAGCTCTTCAGTACACACCATTCTACTGCCAATGTTTGTCTATGGAGATTGCATGGCTGTGTGCTCTATTTTGTACACCTGTTAGCAATGGGTGTGGCTGAAATAGCAGAATCCACAAATTTGAATCCGAGTCCACATACTCTTGGCCATGGAGTGTACTTACGGCTCTATTTTAACAAACCTAATGCAATGGTAAATCTTAGTACTGGAGGTAGAGCTATAGGTTTAGGGATGTGTCAAATATTTTTTTCTATTTTCACAACCACAATTATGGACGCAGTAGCTGGTGGTGGCGCAAAAGGCCTGTGTTTTGATAAATAAATCAATTGGAGGTGTGACAAGGGCTTGGCCCCTCGCTGGTCAATCAACACGTTTCATGGCTTAATACAGCATGCTGTTGTCTCAAGTTTTGTAGGTTATTGACAGTCTTTGCGTTGTCATCTCCAATTCGGTTGGGGACACAATATTCTCATCCTAGTCCACTGTGGATTGATACTACAGTTTGCTCAATATGTTTGGAGTGTTCACAGTCAACATTGTTGAAATTCTCTTGGTTGTTGGTGCAGTGGGGGGGTTCTTGGGGGTGGGGAATGGAATTGATTGAAATATTTATTTTTCTTCTTGAGGGAGACTGTGGGAGGGGTCTCGAATGTTTGAGGGACAACTATTTGGGAACTGTGGGGGGGATCTTGGAGGATTGGGTTCACGTTTTTTGGCCTGGTGGGAGATCTGTCAATGTGCCCTTGAGCAGGGCATTGACCCTGGATTCTTCTGTGTCGCTCTGAATGGGAGGCTGTTGGATGACTGGTATGGTGTAGCTGTTGAGCGGCTTCACTGCAAGTATATTGTATGTTTCGGACATTCAATAAAAAATAAAAATTGAATTGGCTTCAATGAGTATAGGCCTACATGTCTGTACGAATCGCACGTCTCCTCAAATACAATACAATATAGGCATATGTGAATTGTAAAAAATGCAAGTGCATGACAGCAGATGCCTCAAGAGTAGACAATTTAGAAACATTTTATGGATAGGCTGCTTGGCTAATGAATGGCCATGATAAGAAACACAACCAACGCATTGCTGTTGAAACAGCTTTCGTTATAAACTCAGCAAAAAAAGAAACGTCCTCTCAATGTCAACCGCGTTTATTTTCAGCAAACTTAACGTGTAAATATTTGTATGAACATAACAAGATTCAACAACTGAGACATAAACTGAACAAGTTCCACAGACATGTGACTAACAGAAATTGAATAATGTGTCCCTGAACAAAGGGGGGGGGGGGGGGTCTTGTGTGAGATGTTACCCCACTCTTCCACCAAGGCACCTGCAAGTTCCCTGACATTTCTGGGGGGAATGGCCCTAGCCCTCACCCTCCAATCCAACAGGTCCCAGACGTGCTCAATGGGATTGAGATCCGGGCTCTTCGCTGGCCATGGCAGAACACTGACATTCCTGTCTTGCAGGAAATCATGCACAGAACAAGCAGTATGGCTGGTGACATTGTCATGCTGTAGGGTTGTTGCCGGTGGTGTCTGGTGAGGACCTGCCTTACAACAGGCGTAGGCCCTCAGTCCAGCCTCTCTCAGCCTATTGTGGACAGTCTGAGCATGCCTAAGGTACATTCACACAGATGGGACCCTGGGCATCTTTATTTTGGTGTTTTTCAGAGTCAGTAGAAAGGCCTCTTTAGTGTCCTACGTTTTCATAACTGTGACCTTAATTGCCAACCGTCTGTAAGCTGTTAGTTTCTTAGCGACTGTTCCACAGGTGCATGTTCATTAACTGTTTATGGTTCATTAAACATGGGAAGCATGGGAAACAGTGTTAAAACCCTTTACAATGAAGATCTGTGAAGTTATTTGGATTTTAACAAATTGTATTTTAAAGACAGGGTTCTGAAAAAGGGACTTTATTTTTTAGCAGGGGGTAGCTTACTGAGGGCTGAGGGTTTTTTAATCACATGAAACGGAGAACAAGCAAATGTTACAGGAAAATAACAAATATTTCTAATTAGGGTCCTCCATCAGCTCATCTCACATTCCATGAGGGGTATATTGACATGTAGCCTACATGGAGGGTGTTTTACACACACCCAAAATAATAACAGGAGCTGGCTAAAATAATATACAGAAATTTACATTTTTGCTGCTCCCAAACTTGATCTTGCAAGGTAGCTTTGGTGATTATGATTTATTTCAAAGCGGTCGTAAGAGCCAAACCTTTTAAAATCATATCAAATCCAATTGTATTTGTTGCATACACATGTTTAGCAGATGTTATTGCGGGTGTAGTAAAATGCTTGTGTTCCTAGCTCCAGCAGTGCAGTAATATCTAACAATTCACAGCAATACACAAAGATCTAAAAGTAAAAGAATTAAGAAATATATAAATATTGGAGTCCGCAGTATAAACATACAGCACCAGTCAAAAGTTTGGACATAACTAATCATGGAGGAGGTGTGATGGTGTGGGGATGCTTTGCTGGTGACACGGTCTGTGATTTATTTAGAATTCAAATCACACTTAACCAGCATGGCTACCACAGCATTCTGCAGCGATTCGCAATCCCATCTGATTTGCGCTTAGTGGGACTATCATTTGTTTTTCTACAAGACAATGACCCAACACATCTCCAGGCTGTGAAAGGGCTATTTGACCAAGAAAAAGAGTGATGGAGTGCTGCATCAGATGACCTGGCCTCCACAATCACCTGACCTCAACCCAACTGAGATGGTTTGGGATGAGTTGGACCGCAGAGTGAAGGAAAAGCAGTAAACAAGTGCTCAGCATACGTGGGAACTCCTTCAAGACTGTTGTAAAATCTTTCCAGGTGAAGCTGGTTGAGAGAATGCCAAGAGTGTGCAAAGTTGTCATCAAGGCAAAAGGTGGCTACTTTGAAGAATCATAAATCTAAAATATATTTTGATTTGTTTAACACTTTTTGGTTACTACATGATTCCATATGTGCTATTTCATAGTGTTGATGTCTTCACGATTATTCTACAATGTAGAAAATAGTAAAAATAAAGAAAAACCCTTGAATGAGTAGGTGTGTCCAAACTTTTGACTGGTAATGTATATGACATGCCAGCAACAAACGCTGACACTACACATCCAAGTATATCGAACCAAATTATGAAAAACAAGAATTGTACTTCTGAATTCTGTAAAGTCCGTGTGGAAGAGGTGAATTTTGTTGTTGTTGTTGTCTATCAACAATAACAAGCCACCAGAGTCTGGCAATCTGGATAGAAATTTACTGAGGATAATAGCAGACGATATTGCCACTCCTATTTGCCACATCTTACACAAATGATTGATGATTGGCTGAGAGAAATTGATGATAAAATGATTGCGGGGGCTGTCTTGTTTGACTTCAGTGCAGCTTTGACATTATCAATAATAGTCTGCTGCTGAAAAAACTTATGTGTTATGGCTTTACACCCCCTGCTTTTATGTGGATAAAGAGTTACTTGTCTAACAGAACACAGAGGGTGTTCTTTAATGGAAGCCTATCAAGTATAATTCCGTTAGAATCAGGAATTCCCCAGAGTAGCTGTTTAGGCCCCTTGCTTTCTTAAATTTGTACTAATGACACACCAGTGACTTTGAGTAAAGCCAGAGTGCTGTGTATGCGGATGAATCAACACTATACGCATTAACTACTACAACGACTGAAATGACTGCAACACTCAACAAAGAGCTGCAGTTAGTTTCAGAGTAGGTGTCAAGGAATAAATATTTCCTAAATATTTCTAAAACTAAAAGCATTGTATTTCAAACAAAACACTCACTAAACCTCAACTAAATCTTGTAATACATAATGTGTAAATTGAGCAATTTGAGGTGACTAAACTGCTTGGAGTAACTGTCATGGTCAAAACATATTGATGCAGTAGTAGCTAAGATGGGGAGAAGTCTGTTCATAATAAAGCAATACTCTGCCTTCTTAACAACACTATCAACAAGGCAGGTCCCACAGGTCCTAGTTTTGTCGCATCACAAAAAAGGACTTCGGAAAATTGCAATTGGCTCAGAACAGGGACGCACGGCTGGCCCTTGGATGTACACAGAGAGCTAATATTAATAATATGCATGTCCATCTCCCCTGATTGAAAGTGGAGGAGAGATTGTCTTCATCATTACTTTTATTTATGAGAGGTATTGACATGTTGAATGCACCGAGCTGTCTGTCTAAACTACTGGCACACAGCTCGGACACCCATGCATACCCCACAAGACACAAGAGGTCTCTTCACAGTCCCCAAGTCCAGAACAGACTATGGGAGGCACAGTACTACATAGAGCCATGACTACATGGAACTCTATTCCACATCAAGTAACTGACGCAAGTAGTAGAATTTGATTTAAAAAACGGATAAAAAAACACCTTATGGAACAGTGGGGACTGTGAAGCAACACAAACATTGGCACATACACACACACAACCCTAATTACATACACACAGATTTAGTACTGTAGATATGTGGTAGTGGTGGAGTAGGGGCCTGAGGGCACACAGTGTGTTGTGAAATCTGTGAACGTATTGTAATGTTTTTAAAATTGTATGAACTGCCTTAATTTTGCTGGACCCCAGGAAGAGTTGCAACTGCTTTGGCAGCAGCTAATGAGGATCCATAATAAATCCAAATGCAAATGGTGTGATGGGATGTAGACATTATAGACATTATGGACAGTACAGTATGTGGATAGAATATTTAGTATATCTGTAGGATACGTAGGATAGCATATTATATATACAGCAATAGTTGAATAGGATGGCATTGACTAGAATACAGTATAAACATATGAAATTAATAAAACAGCCGTAAACATTTTAAAATGACAAGTGTTCCATTTATAAAGTTACTATGATTCCATGTCTACATACATAAGGCAGCAGCATCTAAGGTGCAGGTTTGAGAAACCGGATGTAGCCGGCTAGGGACAGTGACTAAGTTCAGGGCAGGGTCCTGGGTGGATGCCGGCTAGTGATGGCTATTTAACAGTCTGATGGCCTTGAGATAGAAGCTGTTTTCCAGTCTCTTTAGTCCCAGCTTTGACACACCTGTACTGACCTCACCTTCTGGATGATAGCGAGGTGAACAGGCCATGGTGGTTGATGTCCTTGATGATCTTTTTGGGTGCTGTAGGTCCTGGAGGGCAGGCAGTGTGACCCCGGTGATGCGTTGGTCAGACCGCACCACACTCTGGAGAGCCCTGCAGTTGCGGCCGGTGCAGTTTCCGTACCAGGCGGTGATACAGCCCGACAGGATGCTCTCAATGGTGCATTTGTACAAGTTTGTGAGTGTCTAAGGGGCCAAGCCAAATTTCTTCAGCCTCCTGAGGTTGAAGATGCGCTGTTTTACCTTCTTCACCACGCTGTCTGTGTGGGTGGACCATTTCAGATTGCCAGTGATGTTTACGCAGAGGAACTTGAAGCTTTTCGCCTTTTCCACTGTGGCCCTGTTGATATGGATTGGGCGTGCTCCCTCTGCTGTCTCCTGTAGTCCCCGATTAAACTCTTGGGGCCCCTGTGTTGAGGATCAGAGTAGTGGAGGTGTTGTTTCCTACCTTCGTCACCTGGAGGTGGCCCGTCAGGAAGTCCAGGACCAAGTTGCACAGGGTGGGGTTCAGACCCAGGGCCCCAAGCTTATTGATGACCTTGGAGGGTACTATGATGTTGAAGGCTGAGCTGTAGTCAGTGAACAGCATTCTTACATAGGTATTCCTCTTGTCCAGATGGGATAGGGCAGTGTGCAGTGTGATGGCGATTGCATCGTCTATGGATATATTGGGGCAGTATGCAAATGACAGTAGGTCCAGGGTGTCAGACAAGGTGGAGGTGATATGATCCTTAACTAGCCTCTCAAAGCACTTCATGATGACAGAATTGAGCGCTATGGGTTGATAGTCATTTAGTTCAGTTACTTTTGCTTTCTTGGGTACAGGAACAATGGTGGACATCTTGAAGTAGTTGGGGACAGCAGACTGGGAAAGGGAAAGATTGAATATGTCTGTAAATACTCGAGCCAGCTGGTCTGCGCATGCTCTGAGGACGAGGCTAGGGATGCCATCTGTGCCGGCAGCCCTGTGAGGGTTAACACGCTTAAATGCCTTACTCACTTCAACGACGGAGAAGGAGTGCCCATAGTCCTCGGGACCAGCCGGCATTGGTGGTACTATGTAATCATCAAAGTGGCCGAAGAAGGTGTTTAGCTTGTCTGAGAGCAAGACGTTGGTGTCCGCGATGTGGCTGGTTTTCCCTTTGTAATCTGTGAATATCTGGAGTCCCTGCCACATACGTCTCATGTCTGAGCAGCTGAATTTCAAATTCACTTTGTCAGTCACCTTGCCATGGTTAAATGCAGTGTTTCGCGCTTTCAGTTTTGCGTGAATGCTGCCATCTATCCACTGTTATTGGTTTGGATAGATTTTAATAGTCACAGTGGGAACAACATCCCTTATACACTTCCTGATGTATTCAGTCACCGTGCCAGTGAATACGTCAAAGTTATTATCAGATGCAACCTGGAACATAGTCCGCCTCATCAAAACAATCTGGAAGCATGGATTCCAATTGGTCAGACCAGCGTTGAATAGACCTTAGCACGGGTACTTCCTGTTTGAGTTTCTGCCTATAGGAAGGGATTTTTATTGATAGTTTTGACTACTTGGCGAATGTATTGGGCAGGACAAAATAAAATAATTGAGAGGAGGGAAGGCTATTATGCTTGGTTTTTAATCAAATTAAATTAAATGGGAACAAACATTTGTTTTTTGTGTTTCTAAACATGAAGTTTGGGGGCACAAAAAGCACATCTCTGTTCCATGCGCATATGGGCACTATGCATCACGGTTGGATAGGCTGCGCTTCCACTGTCAAAATCAATGCCATAACTAACCGCGTTACCAATAAGATCAGCTTTTGGTTGGTCTTAAATATCTCCACCAGCACTGCCTGAAATTGGAACTTTGGCACACGTTTTTAAGCATACACCAGATATTGTGCCACCGTTCCCATCTTAGCGTAAGCGAGCTCATGTAATACAAGTAAATTACCAATCCTGGCACAAGTATTAGAAAATAGCAGAGCGGCGGTCGAAATCACCAACGAGCGTTCATTTTACAATAGCACTGGCCTGACGCCAGTGGAAAAATACAACTTTTGACCAGGTCCAAACACGATTTCAGAAAATGAACTGCAATTGTTAAAGGAACTGGTTGACTTTGTATTTTAGCTAGCTAGGTCTTTTTAATTTATCTCAATTCAAGTCAAATTTTATTGGTCACATACACATGGTTAGCAGATGTTAATGTGAGTGTAGCGAAATGCTTGTGCTTCTAGTTCCAACAGTGCAGTAATATCTAACAAGTAATCTAACAATTCCCCAAACAACTACCTACTACACACAAATCTAAAGGGGTGAATGAGAATATGTACATATACGTATATGGATGAGCTATGGCCGAGCGGCATAGGTAAGGTGCAGTAGATGGTATAAAATACAGTATATACTGTACATGTGGTATGAGTAATGTAAACGTTATTAAAGTGGCATTATTTAAAGCGGCATTGTTTAAAGTGACTAGTGATCCATTTATTAAAGTGTCCAGTGATTGGGTCTCAATAGAGTATATGCATGTGATATGAGTAATGTAAGATATGTAAACATTATTAAAGTGTCATTATTTAAAGTGCCATTGTTTAATGTGACTAGTGATTGGGTCTCAATGTAGGCAGCAAGCCTCTCTGAGTTAGTGATTGCTGTTTAGCAGTCTAATGACCTTGAGATAGAAGCTGTTTCACAATCTCTCGGTCCCAGCTTTGATGCGCCTGTACTGGAGGGCAGGTAGTTTGCCCCCCGGTGATGCGTTGTGCAGACCGCAACACCCAGCACCAGCCTTGCGGTTGAGGGCTGTGCAGTTGCCGTACCAGGCTGTGATACAGCCCGACAGGATGCTCTCGATTGTGCATCTGTAAAAGTTTGTCTAGGTTTTGGGTGACAGGCCCAATTTCTTCAGCCTCCTGAGGTTGAAGAGGCGCTGTTACGCCTTCTTCACCACACTGTCTGTGTGGGTGGACCATTTCAGCTTGTCTGTGATGTGTACGCCTAGGAACTTAAAACTTTCGACCTTCTCGGTGATCTGATCCCTTCGATGTGGATAGAGGGGTGCTCCCTCTGCGGTTTCCTGAAGTCCACAATCACCTCCTTTGTTTTGTTGACGTTGAGTGAGAGGTTGTTTTCCTGACACCACACTCCGAGTGCCCTCACATCCTCTCTGTAGGCTGTCTCGCTGTTGTTGGTACTGATGTTGTTTCGTCTGCAAACTTGATTGAGTTGGGGGCTGAGCACACACCCTTGTGGGGCCCCAGTGTTGAGGGTCAGTGAAGTGCATATGTTGTTTCCTACCTTCACCACCTGGGGGCGGCCCATCAGAAAGTCCAGGACCCAGTTGCACAGGGAGGGGTTGAGACCCAAGGCCACCAGCTTGATGATGAGGGCACTATGGTGTTGAATGCTGAGCAGTAGTCAATGAACAACCTTCTTACATAGGTATTGTATTTGCCAAGATGGGATAGGGCAGTGTGCAGTGTGATGGCGATTGCGTTATCTGTGTACCTGTTGGGGCGGTATCCATACGGGTGGGTCTAGGGTGGCGGTGATATGATCCTTGACTAGCCTCTCAAAGCACTTCAGGATGAAAGAATTGAGTGCTACGGAGCAGTAGTCATTTAGTTCAGTTATCTTTGCCTTCTTGGGTACAGGGACAATGTTAGCCATCTTTAGGCATATGGGACAACAGACTGGGATAGGGAGCGATTAAATATGTCCGTAAACACACCAGCCAGCTGGTCTGTGCATGCTCTGGGGACGCGGCTAGGGATGCCATCTGGGCCAGCAGCCTTGCAATGGTTAACAAGTTTAAATGTTTTACTCACGTCAGCCACTAAGAAGAAGAGGGGGGGGGATGAAGTCTTTGTTAGCGAGCCACGATGGTGGCACTGTATTATCCTCAAAGCTGGCAAAGAATGTGTTTAGTTTGTCCGGAAGCGTGACGTCGGTATCCGTGACGTGGCTGTTTATGTAGTCCGTGATTTCCTGTAGACCCACATACGTCTCGTGTCTGAGCTGTTGAATTACGACTCCACCTTGTCCCTGTACCGGCATTTTGCTTGTTTGATTGCCTTGCGGAGGGAATAACTACACTGTTTATATTAAGCCATATTCCCAGACCCCTTTCCATGCACTAAGAACATGTCAATTTTTAAAGGAACTGGTTGACTTTGTCTTTTAGCTAGCTAGGTCTTTTTAATTTGTCTAAATTTGTACTAAGAATTAAATAGGGATTATGGTGCCATTGGGGACACATCCACTGACATAAACCTGTCTGTAGCAAAGAGCTCAACAGTCCTGTAACCATCAGGACTGCTTAATTCGACCTCCTTGAGCCTACACTATAATTTCCACCTTTGGCAATTTCTCTCTGTTAGACCGGTGAAAGGGATACTTGGCCGGCTGACTGTGTGTGTGTATGTGTGTGGAGTCCTCACAAAAATGAGAGATCCTTGATTGCCGGTCCTTACTTCTAAAAGGGCTATTTTAGGCTTAGGCGTTAGGTTTAGGGTTAGATATAAGGTTTAAGGTAAGGGTTAGGTTTAGGATAAAAAGTCCACACTAGTATAGTTTGTGTGTGTGTGTGTGTGTGTGTGTGTGTGTGTGTGTGTGTGTGTGTGTGTGTGTGTGTGTGTGTGTGTGTGAGACACATACCTTATACCCTGACTACACCACTCGCGTCGCGTGCACTGCAAAATAAATGTAGAAATCTGTATTATTCAATTATTGCGCCAACGAGCGTCTGTATTGCCAGGCGCTAAAATATTAGTCAGTTCTATTTGTGACGCAGATAGCGCTGCAAATCCATCCTCTCCCGTCTCCTCATTGGTTTATAGAAGCAGGTACCCACGTGCCATCTCCTCATTGGTTATAGCCACGTGGGTGACTGAAAGATGAACGAGGTCGGTGGCGATAATGCACCTTATTTATGAAAGTTGCCAATCGCAATATAAAGTCCAGAGAAGAAAAAGCCTGGAAGGAGGAGATATGGATAGAAACGATTCGGTTGACCGTTTCATGCGTGGATTAATTGGCGGAGTAGAGGACCTTGTGCATTTCAGGTTAAATAACAACTCAATGTTTATATCCCAGGACAAATTAGCTAGCAACAGCAAGCTAGCTAAATAGGACAGTTTAGCTAGCAGGTGCAAGCTAGCTAGCTTAATTGCCATAAATGTTTAATGCTTTTAGACCTGTCCCCAAATTAATGTAATTGGTTGAGAGTTTGTTTTGAAATTTTAACCTGCGTGTCGTGATCGCGTTTGGTGTGGGGGGACAAAATAAATGTATACACGCGTGCAGTCGGTTTGGGGTTATGCAGTGATAGAACTTCAAAGATCTGTCAGTCTGGCCTCTCTCTCTCTCAGCAGAAAGTAAAACAGCAAAGCAGGAAGAATGAGTGAGAGGTTGATCCAGTGCATTCAGAAAGTATTCAGACCCATTGACTTTTTCCACATTTTGTTAGAGCCTTATTCTAAAATGGATTAAATATGTTTTTTCCCTCATCAACCTGCACATAATACCCCATAATGACAAAGCAAAAACAGGTTTTTGGAAATTTTACCAAATGTATTACAAATAAAAACGTAGCGCATTTACATAAGTATTTAGACCCTTTACTCAGTACATTGTTGAAAGCAACACAGCTCATTACTCTGGATACACCATCCCCACTGTCAAACATGGTGGTGGCAGCATCATGGTTTGGGCCTGCTTTTCTTCAGCAGGGACAGGGAAGATGGTTAAAATTGATGGGAAGATGGATGGAGCCAAATACAGGACCATTCTGGAAGAAAACCTGATGGAGTCTGCAAAAGACCTGAGACTGGGACGGAGATTTGTCTTCCAACAAGACAATGATCCAAAACATAAAGCAAAATCTACAATGGAATGGTTAAAAAATAAACATATCCAGGTGTTAGAATGGCCAAGTCAAAGTCCAGACCTGAATCCAATGGAGAATCTGTGGAAAGAACTGAAAACTGCTGTTCACAAATGCTCTCCATCCAACCTCACTGAGCTCGAGCTCAGTGGGGATGGTGTATCCAGGGTGATGAGCTGTGTTGCTTTTACGCCAAACATAACGTTTTGCATTGTTGCCAAAAAGTTCCATTTTGGTTTCATCTGACCAGAGCACCTTCTTCCACATGTTTGGTGTGTCTCCCAGGTGGCTTGTGGCAAACTTTAAACGACACTTTTTATGGATATCTTTAAGAAATGGCTTTCTTCTTGCCACTCTTCCATAAAGGCCAGATTTGTGCAATATACGACTGATTGTTGTCCTATGGACAGAGTCTCCCACCTCAGCTATAGATCTCTGCAGTTCATCCAGAGTGATCATGGGCCTCTTGGCTGCATCTCAGATCAGCCTTCTCCTTGTATGAGCTGAAAGTTTAGAGGGACGGCCAGGTCTGAAAGTAAAGGGGCTGAATAATTTTGCACGCCCAATTTTTCAGTTTTTGATTTGTTAAAAAAGTTTGAAATATCCAATAAATGTCGTTCCACTTCATGATTGTGTCCCACTTGTTGTTGATTCTTCACAAAAAATACAGTTTTATATCTTTATGTTTGAAGCCTGAAATGTGGCAAAAGTTCGCAAAGTTCAAGGGGGCCGAATACTTTCGCAAGGCACTGTATAAACAAGTGTGTGCCTTTCCAAATAATATCAAATAAATGTAATTATTCACAGGTGGACTCAAATCAAGTTATAGAAACATCTCAAGGATGATCAATGGAAACAGGATGCACCAGAGCTTAATTTCGTGTCTCATAGCAAAACGTCTGAATATTTACGTAAACAAGGTATTTTTTTGTATTTTTTTAATTAGGACAAATTTCTAAAACCCTGTTTTCACTTTGTCATTATGGGGTATTGTGTGTAGATTGCTGAGGATTGTTATATATTTAATACATTTTAGAATAAGGCTGTAACGTAACAAAATGTGGACAAAGTCAAGGGGTCTGAATACTTTCCGAAGGCACTGTATGGCGCTACAAAAATACATTGTGACAACATCTGGATATGAAGGACTCTATTGTGTCGCTGAGGCAGAATGTAGCTCTTATTCTCCTGGTGGGGACGGGGGGTTATTACATCAACACAAAGACAAAAATGTAATGTGAAGCTTCTCAAAGCCACAAGCTCTTCTTTATGCCCCTCTGTGTTCTCTGATTCCCTAGCAATTAACTACTTACAATACCAGGACATGACCAACTGGCAAACTCACCACTTGTAACTCAGTAAGAGATACATTGTGTCAAAGACCAAACTGGCAACCCCCATTGTACAAAGCTCAAATGTGACATGAAATACCTATCACTGTTAAGAGGTTGACCAATTAATCGGAATGGCCGATTAATTAGGGACGATTTCAAGTTTTCATAACAATCGGAAATCGGTAATTTTTTTATATATTTTTTTACACCTTTATTTAATATTTATTTAACTAGGCAAGTCAGTTAAGAACACATTCTTATTTTCAATGACGGTCTAGGAACGTTGGGTTAACTGCCTTGTTCAGGGATTCAATCTTGCAACCTTACGGTTAACTAGTCCAACGCTCTAACCACGTGCCTCACGAGGAGCCCGCCTGTTACGTGAATACAGTAAGAAGCCAAGGTAAGTTGCTAGCTAGCATTAAACTTAATCAATCATAATCACTAGTTATAACTACACATGGTTGATGATATTACTAGTTTATCTAGCGTGTCCTGCGTTGCATATAATCGATGCAGTGCGCATTCGCGAAAAAGGACAATGCCCTTCTTAAAATCAATACACAGAAGTATATATTTTTAAACCTGCATATTTAGCTAAAAGAAATCCAGGTTAGCAGGCAATATTAACCAGGTGAAATTGTGTCACTTCTCTTGCGTTCATTGCACGCAGAGTCAGGGTATATGCAACAGTTTGGGCCGCCTGGCTCATTGCAAACTAATTTCCCAGAATTTTACATAATTATGACATAACATTGAAGGTTGTGCAATGTAACAGGAATATTTAGACTGATGGATGCCACCCGTTAGATAAAATACGGAACGGTTCTGTATTTCACTGAAAAAATAGACGTCTTGTTTTAGTGATGACAGTTTCCGGATTCAACCATATTAATGACCTAAGGCTCACATTTCTGTGTGTTATTATGTTATAATTAGGTCTATGATTTGATAGAGCAGTCTGACTGAGCAATGGTAGGCACCAGCAGGCTCGTAAGCATTAATTCAAACAGCACTTTTGTGCATTTTGCCAGCAGCTCTGCTGTTTATGACTTCAAGAATATCAACTCCCGAGATTAGGCTGGTGTAACGATGTGATGTGAAAATGCTAGCTAGTTAGCGTGGTGCATGCTAATAGCGTTTAAAACATCACTGGCTCTGAGACTTGGAGTAGTTGTTCCCCTTGCTCTGCATGGGTAACGCTGCTTCGAGGGTGGCTGTTGTCGTTGTGTTCCTGGTTCGAGCCCAGGTAGGAGAGAGGAGAGGTACGAAAGCTATACTGTTACACTGGCAAAACTAAAGTGCCTATAAGAACATCCAATAGTCAAAGGTATATGAAATACAAATGGTATAGAGAGAAATAGTCCTATAATTCCTATAATAACTACAACCTAAAACCTCCTACCTGGGAATATTGAAGACTCATGTTAAAAGGAACCACCAGCTTTCATATGTTCTCATGTTCTGAGCAAGGAACTTAAACGTTAGCTTTCTTACATGGCACATATTGCACTTTTACTTTCTTCTCCAACACTTTGTTTTTGCATTATTTAAACCAAATTGAACATGTTTCATTATTTATTTGAGGCTAAATTGATTTTATTGATGTATTATATTAAGTTAAAATAAATGTTCTTTCAGTATTGTTGTAATTGTCATTATTACAAATACATTGTAAAAATCGGCTGATTAATCGGCAGCGGCTTTTTTGGTCCTCCAATAATCGGTATCGGTGTTGAAAAATCATAATCGGTCGACCTCTAATCACTGTAGATCATATTATTTTGCTATTAAGCTTTTGTGGGAGAACAACCTTAATTCAATTGTTCTAATGGTAAATCAATGGGTCGATCGGTTCAGAGCTCAAAATGGCTGACCAAGTGATCCTCCTCACTGCTGGATGTTTGAGGAAAAACTTGACCGATAGGGCACTTCTATTCACATTCACATGACTTCCCTGAAGGATAAGTGAAATATGATGGATGATTTGTGTTGGTTAATTTTCATTGAAAATTAAAATATCTCCTTACCTTTCAGGTCTTGGGCTATATGGAATGGGAGTGTCTATGTTGGGTGCGTAGGTCAGATCTGAAAAAGAGAAACAAACATCCTGACTATAAGTTAAGGTTCACCATTTTTTGTAATGTCTTTTGTTATTTTAAAAACGTCCTGTTCTAATGATGTATGCTTCTACACCTGAAGAAAGGTAGCCTCTGTCTTCTCTATATTTGTCTTTGCTTGTCTGTAAGGCTGCCTGTTGTTTTTACAGTACATCCACCTGTCTGTTCCCAGTATGTCTATGTTATATATGAATGTCCACTTCAAATCAAATCAAATGTTATTTGTCACATGTGCCAAATACAACCTTACAGTGAAATGCTTACTTACAAGCCCTTAACAAACAATGCTTTAATGCTTTAAGAAGTTAATAAAAAGAGTGTTAAGTAAAAAATAGAAAATAAAGTAACAAATAATTCAACTGCAGCAGTAAAATAACTAGGGATGCACGATATATTTGTCAACATATCGGAATCCGCCGATATTAGCTACAAATTCCAACATCGGTATCAGTCGATGTCTAATTTAACTCCCCGATGTGCAAAACCTATATGACGTAGGTACATGATGTAATGACGCCACGTAAAATTTGGCGCTATACCTGCAACACATGATTCCTAAACTAGCCCACAATGTAATTTGAAAGAGTAACAACAGCGAGACAACTCAAAGGCGAAATCCATTAAAGGCAAGACAATGGAATTCATTACCCTTGACAATCAATCGTTCTCTGTCGTGGGTGATGTTGGCTTTCGCCGACTGGTCGAGCACCGGTACACTACCAAGTGCGCTGTTTTTCAGATGTTGCCCTACCAGAGTTACACAATAATAGTGTCACTGCTATTAGCTTCACGACATACAGTGGGGCAAAAAAGTATTTAGTCAGCCACCAATTGTTCAAGTTCTCCCACTTAAAAAGATGAGATAGGCCTGTAATTTTCATCATAGGTACACTTCAACTATGACAGACAAAAGGAGGGAAAGAAATCCAGAAAATCACATTGTAGGATTTTTTATGAATTTATTTGCAAATTATGGTGGAAAATAAGTATTTGGTCAATAACAAAAGTTTATCTCAATATTTTGTTAAATACCCTTTGTAATAACGTTTTCTGTAAGTCTTCACAAGGTTTTCACACACTGTTGCTGGTATTTTGGCACATTCCTCCATGCAGATCTCCTCTAGAGCAGTGATGTTTTGGGGCTGTTGCTGGGCAACACATACTTTCAACTCCCTCCAAAGATTTTCTATGGGGTTGAGATCTGGAGATTGGCTAGGCCACTCCAGGACCTTGAAATGCTTCTTACGAAGCCACTCCTTAGTTTCCCGGGTGGTGTGTGATCATTGGCATGCTGAAAGACCCAGCTACGTTTCATCTTCAATGCCCTTGCCGATGGAAGGAGGTTTTCACTCAAAATCTCACGATACATGGCCCCATTCATTCTTTCCTTTACACGGATCAGTCGTCCTGGTCCCTTTGCAGAAAAAACAGGCCCAAAGCATGATGTTTCCACCCCCATGCTTCACAGTAGGTATGGTGTTCTTTGGATGCAACTCAGCATTCTTTGTCCTCCAAACACGACGAGTTGAGTTTTTACCAAAAAGTTATATTTTGGTTTCATCTGACCATATGACATTCTCCCAATCTGCTTCTGGTCATCAAAATGCTCTCTAGCAGACTTCAGACGGGCCTGGACATGTACTGGCTTAAGCAGAGGGACACGTCTGGCACTGCAGGATTTGAGTCCCTGGCGGCGTAGTGTGTTACTGATGGTAGGCTTTGTTACTTTGGTCCCAGCTCTCTGCAGGTCATTCACTAGGTCCCCCCGTGTGGTTCTGGGATTTTTGCTCACCGTTCTTGTGATCATTTTGACCCCACGGGGTGGGATCTTGCGTGGAGCCCCAGATAGAGGGAGATTATCAGTGGTCTTGTATGTCTTCCTAATAATTGCTCCCACAGTTGATTTCTTCAAACCAAGCTGCTTATCTATTGCAGATTTAGTCTTCCCAGCCTGGTGCAGTTCTACAATTTTGTTTCTGGTGTCCTTTGACAGCTCTTTGTGACTGTTTGAGGTTGTGGACAGGTGTCTTTTATACTGATAACAAGTTCAAACAGGTGCCATTAATACAGGTAACGAGTGGAGGACAGAGGACAGAGGCCTCTTAAAGAAGAAGTTACAGGTCTGTGAGAGCCAGATATCTTGCTTGTTTGTAGGTGACCAAATACTTATTTTCCACCATCATTTGCAAATAAATTCATTAAAAATCCTACAATGTGTTTTTCTTTCTCATTTTGTCTGTCATAGTTGAAAATTACAGGCCTCTCTCATCTTTTTAAGTGGGAGAACTTGCACAATTGGTGGCTGACTAATTACTTTTTTGCCCCACTGTACATACTATGGAACGCCGTTTGGGTCTTTGCGTGTCAAAAAAGATACAGTAGCACTGTCAAAGCTGTACAAAAAAATTCTGCAAACAAGCAAACACCGGCCACTAACGATGTGTTTACAATACCGTGTTGGTAATAAAGCATCATTTGTTAGACCACAACTTCTGGGGTAGCTAGCTTTAGCTTGGTACCTAGCTAGCACCAATACAACCAGCCTGAAAACACTCTCCAAGGTGGAATAGCAGTTCAGACGTCTTTTGTCCTCATCTTGTCGTGTTCTGTATATATATATATATTTACAACTTTTTTCACGTACATTTTATTTTTATTTTCCATCAACTCATCTTCAAAACACTCTCCTGCAACCCGCCTCACCAATTTATATTTATAAAAAAGTATTATTTACCTCAAATCTGTAATCCTCCAAGAAGCTAGCCAGAAACTCCAAGAAGCTAGCCTGAAACTAGCCAGAAGCCAGCCAGAAGCTAATCCAGAAGCTAATCAGAAGCTAGTTCAGAAGCTAGTTAGCTCCTTTACTGGCAAATCGTTAGTATTCAGCTAACCACGGTTTGTGGTCATCAGCTATCCTTTAGCTCGAAAATCTATCGCCAGTTCTGTACGGCGCAGCGCGGCTCGGAACGGAACATACCGGAACAATTTTTCTCTCCATGTCCCTGGATTTCAACTGCTCTCTGGACATTCATACCCGGATCTCACAGCTAGCTAGCTGCTATCCGTGTGACTATCGGCCTTCGTCGATTCCGGAGCAAACATCAATTATTCCGGAGCTAGCCAGCTCCGTCAATCACTCCTGAGTTCCATCAATCACTCCTGGGCTGCAGTCACCTATCCGGACCCGTTTTACTGCCTACGCGGAGCCCCACCGGGCCTTCACAACTGGACTGCCGACGTTATCTACCCGAAGGAGATCCGGCTGGCTCCTCCGTCGCGACGTTACCTGAACGCCCATCTGCGGCCTGCTAACCGTTAGCTGTCTTACCGGCTGCTATCTGAATAGACAAATCGGACAATTTATTTATTTTTATTATTATTATTATGTTTTCTTCTTGGGCCTCTATAACTATATCTATTGTTTTTATTTCTGTTGTTGTTGTGTGATTTGGATTAATCCCCTCTACCACACGGAACCCCACTAATCTACTGACGGAACGCAAGAGGTGGCTAACAACAGACCTCCATCCTATGCTAGCTTGCTACCGATGGCCTGGCTAGCTGTCTAAATCACCAACCAACCTCTCCACTCACTGGACCCTTTTGATCACTCGACTAAGCATGCCTCTCCTTAATGTCAATATGTCTTGTCCATTGCTGTTCTGGTTAGTGTTTATTGGCTTATTTCACTGTAGAGCCTCTAGTCCTGCTCACTATACCTTATCCAACCTATTAGTTCCACCACCCACACATGCAATGACATCTCCTGGTTTCAATTATGTTTCTAGAGACAATATCTCTCTCTTCATCACTCAATATCTAGGTTTACCTCCACTGTATTCACATCCTACCATACATTTGTCTGTACATTATACCTTGATGCTATTTTATCGCCCCCAGAAACCTCCTTTTACTCTATGTTCCAGACGACCAATTCTCATATCTTTTAGCCGTACCCTTATTCTACTCCTCCTATGTTCCTCTGGCGATGTAGAGGTGAATCCAGGCCCTGCAGTGCCTAGCTCCACTCCTATTCCCCAGGCGCTCTCTTTTGACGACTTCTGTAACCGTAATAGCCTTGGTTTCATGCATGTTAACATTAGAAGCCTCCTCCCTAAGTTTGTTCTATTCACTGCTTTAGCACACTCTGCCAACCCGGATGTTCTAGCTGTGTCTGAATCCTGGCTTAGGAAGACCACCAAAAATTCAGAAATTTTAATTACAAACTACAACATTTTCAGACAAGATAGAACTGCCAAAGGGGGCGGTGTTGCAATCTACTGCAAAGATAGCCTGCAGAGTTCTGTCCTACTATCCAGGTCTGTACCCAAACAATTTGAACTTCTACTTTTAAAAATCCACCTCTCTAAAAACAAGTCTCTCACCGTTGCCGCCTGCTATAGACCACCCTCTGCCCCCAGCTGTGCTCTGGACACCATATGTGAACTGATTGCCCCCCATCTATCTTCAGAGTTCGTGCTGCTAGGCGACCTAAACTGGAACATGCTTAACACCCCAGCCATCCTAAAATCTAAACTTGATGCCCTCAATCTCACACAAATTATCAATGAACCTACCAGGTACCTCCCCAAAGCCTTAAACACAGGCACCCTCATAGATATCATCCTAACCAACTTCCCCTCTGCTGTCTCTGCTGTCTTCAACCAAGATCTCAGCGATCACTGCCTCATTGCCTGCATCCGTAATGGGTCAGCGGTCAAACGACCTCCACTCATCACTGTAAAACGCTCCCTGAAACACTTCTGCGAGCAGGCCTTTCTAATCGACCTGGCCGGGGTATCCTGGAAGGATATTGATCTCATCCCGTCAGTAGAGGATGCCTGGATATTTTTTTTAAATGCCTTCCTAACCATCTTAAATAAACATGCCCCATTCAAGAAATTTAGAACCAGGAACAGATATAGCCCTTGGTTCTCCCCAGACCTGACTGCCCTTAACCAACACAAAAACATCCTATGGCGTTCTGCATTAGCATCGAACAGCCCCCGTGATATGCAGCTGTTCAGGGAAGCTAGAAACCATTATACACAGGCAGTTAGAAAAGCCAAGGCTAGCTTTTTCAAGCAGAAATTTGCTTCCTGCAACACTAACTCAAATAGGTTCTGGGACACTGTAAAGTCCATGGAGAATAAGAACACCTCCTCCCAGCTGCCCACTGCACTGAAGATAGGAAACACTGTCACCACTGATAAATCCACCATAATTGAGAATTTCAATAAGCATTTTTCTACGGCTGGCCATGCTTTCCACCTGGCTACTCCTACCCCGGACAACAGCACTGCACCCCCAACAGCAACTCGCCCAAGCCTTCCCCATTTCTCCTTCTCCCAAATCCATTCAGCTGATGTTCTGAAAGAGCTGCAAAATCTGGACCCCTACAAATCAGCCGGGCTAGACAATCTGGACCCTTTCTTTCTAAAATGATCTGCCGAAATTGTTGCCACCCCTATTACTAGCCTGTTCAACCTCTCTTTCGTGTCGTCTGAGATTCCCAAAGATTGGAAAGCAGCTGCAGTCATCCCCCTCTTCAAAGGGGGGGACACTCTTGACCCAAACTGCTACAGACCTATATCTATCCTACCGTGCCTTTCTAAGGTCTTCGAAAGCCACGTCAACAAACAGATTACCGACCATTTCGAATCTCACCATACCTTCTCTGCTATGCAATCTGGTTTCAGAGCTGGTCATGGGTGCACCTCAGCCACGCTCAAGGTCCTAAACGATATCTTAACCGCCATCGATAAGAAACATTACTGTGCAGCCGTATTCATTGATCTGGCCAAGGCTTGCGACTCTGTCAATCACCACATCCTCATCGGCAGACTCGACAGCCTTGGTTTCTCAAATGATTGCCTCGCCTGGTTCACCAACTACTTCTCTGATAGAGTTCAGTGTGTCAAATCGGAGGGTCTGCTGTCCGGACCTCTGGCAGTCTCTATGGGGGTGGCACAGGGTTCAATTCTTGGACCGATTCTCTTCTCTGTATACATCAATGAGGTCGCTCTTGCTGCTGGTGAGTCCCTGATCCACCTCTACGCAGACGACACCATTCTGTATACTTCCGGCCCTTCTTTGGACACTGTTAACAACCCTCCAGGCAAGCTTCAATGCCATACAACTCTCCTTCCGTGGCCTCCAATTGCTCTTAAATACAAGTAAAACTAAATGCATGCTCTTCAACCGATCGCTACCTGCACCTACCCGCCTGTCCAACATCACTACTCTGGACGGTTCTGACTTAGAATACGTGGACAACTACAAATACTTAGGTGTCTGGTTAGACTGTAAACTCTCCTTCCAGACCCATATCAAACATCTCCAATCCAAAGTTAAATCTATAATTGGCTTCCTATTTCGCAACAAAGCATCCTTCACTCATGCTGCCAAACATACCCTTGTAAAACTGACCATCCTACCAATCCTCGACTTTGGCGATGTCATTTACAAAATAGCCTCCAATACCCTACTCAACAAATTGGATGCAGTCTATCACAGTGCAATCCGTTTTATCACCAAAGCCCCCATATACTACCCACCATTGCGACCTGTACGCTCTCGTTGGCTGGCCCTCGCTTCATACTCGCCGCCAAACCCACTGGCTCCATGTCATCTACAAGACCCTGCTAGGTAAAGTCCCCCCTTATCTCAGCTCGCTGGTCACCATAGCATCTCCCACCTGTAGCACACGCTCCAGCAGGTATATCTCTCTAGTCACCCCCAAAACCAATTCTTTCTTTGGCCGCCTCTCCTTCCAGTTCTCTGCTGCCAATGACTGGAACGAACTACAAAAATCTCTGAAACTGGAAACACTTATCTCCCTCACTAGCTTTAAGCACCAACTGTCAGAGCAGCTCACAGATTACTGCACCTGTACATAGCCCACCTATAATTTAGCCCAAACAACTACCTCTTTCCCAACTGTATTTAATTTGTATTTATTTATTTATTTTGCTCCTTTGCACCCCATTATTTTTATTTCTACTTTGCACATTCTTCCATTGCAAAACTACCATTCCAGTGTTTTACTTGCTATATTGTATTTACTTTGCCACCATGGCCTTTTTTGCCTTTACCTCCCTTCTCACCTCATTTGCTCACATTGTATATAGACTTGTTTATACTGTATTATTGACTGTATGTTTGTTTTACTCCATGTGTAACTCTGTGTCGTCGTATCTGTCGAACTGCTTTGCTTTATCTTGGCCAGGTCGCAATTGTAAATGAGAACTTGTTCTCAGCATGCCTACCTGGTTAAATAAAGGTAAAATAAATAAACTAAAAAATAAATGACCAGTAGAACCTGCAGTCATTTTCATTATTCTTAGCAATGATTTAGGAATCCATGTGAGTAGGAATTAGCTAGGTTGCCACTTGTTGGTCGCCTATTGAAATTGAACTTCAGTTCATGAAAATAAATAGCTAGCCAGCTACTTAACCCTGTTGCCCAAAGCTAAAGTTATAAGCAGCCAGCTAGCTTCATCTGGCTAGTGAGGCTCGATCGCCCCGGGTTATGTGTTGTGAAGCTAGCCACAATAAGGATTAGGCACAATAGTGGAATTTGCAGTTTGCCTTCAAAATAACAGTATGTCATTGACAGTAATGCAAATTGAATACAAATAGTAGAATTATGCCATTTTTATTTTGAAGGCTGACCGCAAAGTCCACTATTGTGGCTAATCCTTATTGTGGCTAGCTTCACATAGATGGGTCTGGCCACCATTAATCAAATAAGAACTGTCTTAAAAATAGGGTTATTGAGGCCTCCCGTGTGGCACAGTGGTTGTAGCGATGAGACAAGATAGTCGCTACTAAACAATTGAATACCACGAAATTGGGGAGAAAACTGGGTAAAAAAATATATATATATATAAAAATATATATATATATAAAAAATATTAAAAATTGGGTTATTTTAGATGACACCTAGATTGTTGTTTTGCTATGTTTTTGGGGAAGAACATTATTTGCATGTTTGTTTCAGTGTTACTTGCCTCGAAGCGAGCATAGAAGTAATTTAGCTCGTCTGGTAGGCTCGTGTCACTGGGCAGCTTGCGGCTGTGCGGCTTTGTAGTCTGTAATATTGCAAGCCCTGCCACATCCGACGAGCTTCAGACACGATTCAATCTTAGTCCTGTATTGACGCTTTGCCTGTGTGATGGTTCATCGGAGGGCATAGCGGGATTTCTTGTAAGCTTCCGGGTTACAGTCCCGCTCCTTGAAAGCGGCAGCTCTACCCTTTAGCTCAGTGGGGATGTTGTTTGTAATCGATGGCTTGTGGTTGGGGTATGTACAGTATATATCATCAATGACCAGTGTATGATATATCAACAGATTTCTGTGGGTGAAAATTAACATTCAACCCCTATATATCTCAATGATTCAACCCCATCCACACACACAGCCTTCGAAGTCCTGAGGTCTGCATTAATCCAGTTAATGTATGTGGTTGAATATCATGTTTTATGAATGAGCAACACAACAGACTCACAGACAGAAGAATTGAACCTGTAGAGAGGAACCTTTAGATGCTAAAACAATGTTACACATCGATGGTATACTTATTCCCTATATAGTGCACTACTTTTGACCAGAGCCCCCATATAACTCTGGTCAAAAGTAGTGCACTATAATAGGGTTCCATTTGAGACTAAGCCTAGCTATGGGCTTGTATGTATTCCCAGAACATGTTGGAAATATCACATGAACTGCTGGGGGGGTGCCATATTCATTCAGTGTACTATATTTGTTCAAATTCTCAATTTCAGCATAATATGATGATGTGTGATTTCCAAATGTTTAAATGGGGTAGATTTTAACGAACTAGGCAAGTCTAGAACAAACTCTTATTTTACAATGATGGCCTACCCCAGCCAAACCTTCCCCAAACACGGACGACGCTGGGCTAATTGTGTGCCGCCCTACGGGACTCCCGATCACTGCCAGTTGTGGTACAGCCCATGATCGAACCTGGGTCTGTAGTGACACCTCTAGCACACATTTACTACATGATATCCCTCAAGCAGTTTGTATAAAAATACCACTCAAAATCCATAATGAACATAAATGAGAACTTACAGTTACTACTGAGTCTATAACAAAGACAAAGTAAAGGCAGAGTATACAAAGGGTGCACAGGTGTCCTTGACGCATAGCGGCTGATTACTATTTAACAAAAGTAACAAAGCCAGTCAAACTGGTAAAGAAACTCTCAAACTGCCTGTAATAAGGTCACTCCATACACACAGCTCATGACACAGTACTGTGCAACAATGTTCGAAAACGGGGTCTGCCGTAAAATGTTCAATTCAATCCAAAGCGTTTGAGAGCTTATTTCCAGTAGATCTAACAAACAGGTAGGGCTGTTCTGATGCTGCGGATGGTCATTTGTAGCCAACCAAACTTTCTAACTGCCTGGTACTCAGCACTCTAGTGTCCCTCTAATCACTCTGACATCAATGAAAATGTAATTGAAAATCAAATCAAACATTCCATGAGAGCCCATGAGCTCATGTTGCGCAACATTTCTTTAGGCTATGTAATTGCTTGAGAAAACAAAGTTGAGGGCCTCTATTAAAAAGAAGAGGATCCCGTCAGCTTTCTATAGGCTAGGCCTATATTTATTTCTCAACTTTCCTAATATTAAGCACATTGCTTCGCTTTACCACAGGAGAACAGCATACTTGGCTGGCATGAAATTTAATCATGGGAAATCGTCCTCCATTCACAATTGAAGTGCGTAGATGACACATGTATAATTGTTCCCCTGCCCCTGTTCCGAGACAGGTGCATGGTAATGGTACATTCTAAATCAAAACTAATTTCACACATACAGTATATTATTTAGTAGGCTATATGTAAAGACCAGATTAAATTAAGAACAGTCAGATGGGTGACAATATTAGCCTATCACTTGTGAATGATGTCCAGTGTGTGCAGAAAGGCATAAACAGCACACCCCTTTTTTTGCAACTTTTTCAAATCACAGTCGTACACCTCATGTAGCCTAGCCCATAGGCCTATATTTTTTGATAAGGTGGCCAAATAACTTCTTAAAATTAAGCACATTATTCTGCTTTACAAATGGTGTAGAGCCTAACTGGCATACATAGGTGGTGAGTGAGTTTCAAGTTTGGGGAAGATCATTTTCACCATAAAAATGTACCTTTATGTATAATCGCATTTGTGGTCACTTTTGAGAACAGTGTTTTCCCGCTAATTGATTGCATTTGGAAACATTTGCGCTTATAGCCTACTGCCGTGTGCGCATTGCTGTGCTTATAATGTGAAGAAATAGCCTAATAGTTTATCAACATCTTAAGCTAAACGTTCTGATCTGTTGCATCAGCCTCATTACTTTTAAACGTGTTTTCGATGCGAGTGGTTGTATTAATTTGGGATCTATTGTATACCACAACTGTCCCAGAGTATGTTTGGAATATTTATTTCTCGCACAGAAGGACAAGTTGACCAATAGAATAGGTCAACTTTTGTACTATAAAGTGTAGTAGATTGACATAGGCTAGTGTGTTTTCTGTTTGTTAGGCCTACTCATCTTGTTGGCTGACGAAAAGTAAATGTGGACATTTCTAACATCTTCAATATGAGCCTCGGAATTCCATAATAAATAAGCATTGAGATTTCTGAGAGCCATGTGAGTGAGAGCTTCTTCAGAGCAAGGCTGCTGGGATAAGGGAATTACAATTATTATATTCAGCCCAAGGACACAATGGCCACTTTGGTCGCAAAAGGCAATAGATTTTTTAGGAGGAATTATTGCCACACAAGGGGGATGCAACTAGGAAATTTGAGGCCTGGTGAGAATATTATTAAGTGCTTGTCAAATTGTGAATGAGAGACTGATGAAGTGTGTGCAGCCTGCACAAGAAACAAAGCAGAGCTCGTGCCTTTCATGCAACTGTTTTCAAATCATCATTAGAGTGAATCACGCAACCTTAGAAAGTATAAAAAATCTAAACATATAGCCCAATGTTTGTGTCACAACTAAAGTTGCATAAATATCTCTAAATTAAGCAAATTGGAGGACCTATTTCTTTGTTAACCACTCAACACAGAATAGCCCTTGGAAATCATTTGGAAAAAATGTGTATTCTATTTTATTCAGCTATGTTCAATTGTATTATTCATACAATAAAATAATATCAAATAATGCCACGGAATTCTAAGCAAATGTTGTCTGCTAAATTAACTAGTGTAGCCCACAGCCATATGACATAGCCAGATCAGGGATAAACATCCCAGTATGCTATTCTGTTCTTCTGAAATAGACTACATTTTCTTCATATCACGTTTCTTTAGAACTGTCTAAAATAAATAAACAGCAGTTATTTGCCTGACAATCACTGGCTAACATAATTTCATGACCGCCACAGCCACCACTACGTACAGACATACTCGCAATCGAACACAACCGATAGACACACACACACGCACACACTGGGGCCCCTGCAAATATGTATGTACACCAGTCGCAACTATAGATACCGTGGCACAATCTCAGCCATAGATGCACACCATGCACAAACGCACGGATTGAGATACAGAGAAAGCAGGGAGATAGTTAGTACCTATATAAATCAACCACAGAGTAGGGAGGCAGATAACACAGGGGAGGGAAGAGAGAAAGGAAGAGGGAGAAATATATGTGACTGATCATGGAGATGGAGAGAAGGTGGGTTTACATACTGGTACTGGACACACAATACCGTACATATGGACAGATTAGCAGCAGAGGTAGCGCAGATTTGGGCCTTTATCTAGCAACAATAACATAACAATCACATACGTAGTGTGATTCGCCAGTGCCTCACAAGTCATTACATTAATATAAACAACATAATGCTTAGGCTTGGGCGATATACCGTTTATTTCTTGAGACTCTAAGCCGTTGAGAAAATATTGAAGAAAATATTGAATTTGGCCTTTACTGCTATAGCCCATAAAAACAAATTGAATAGTGCATAAATAAATAGCAAAAAAACACAGTAAAAAAAGAAATCATAAGGAATACGGTTTTGAAGTGTCTGTCCTATATTCAGGGAATAAACGAAAGCTCAGTGCCTTCAGAAAGTATTCAGACCTCTTTCCTTTTTCCAAATTTTGTTACGTTACAGCCTTATTCTAAAATTGATTAAATAAATCAAAATCCTGAGCAATCTACACACAATACCCCATAATGACAAAGTGAAAACAGGCTTTTAGAAATTTTTGTAAATTTATTAGAAATAAAAACAGAAATAACTTATTTTCATAAGTATTCAGACCCTATGCTATGAGACTCGAAATTGAGCTCAGGTCCATCCTGTTTCCATTGATCATCCTTGAGATACAACTTGATTGGAGTCCACCTGTGGTAAATTCAATTGATTGGACATGATTTGGAAAGGCACACCTGTCTATATAAGGTCCCACAGTTGTCAGTGCATGTCAGAGCAAAAATCAAGCCATGAGGTCGAAGGAATTGTCTGTAGAGCTCCGAGACAGGATAGTGTCAAGTCACAGATCTGGGGAAGGGTACCAACATGTTTTGCAGCATTGATGGTCCCCAAGAACACATCATTCTTAAATGGAAGAAGTTTGGAACCACCAAGACTCTTCCTAGAGCTGGCCGCCAGGCCAAACTGAGCAATAGTGGGAGAAGGCCCTTTGGTCAGGGAGGTCACTCTGACAGAGCTCCATAGTTACTCTGTGGAGATGTATTTTATTTTACCTCTATTTAACTAGGCAAGTCAGTTAAGAACAAATTTTCAATGACGGCCTAGGAACAGTGGGTTAACTGCCTTGTTCAGGGGCAGAACGACCGATTTTTACCTTGTCAGCTCGGGGATTCGATCTTGCAACCTTTCGGTTACTAGTCCAACGCTCTAACCACTAGGCTCCCTGCCGCCCCAAGATGGGAGAACCTTCCAGAAGGACAACCATATCTGCAGCACTCGTCATTGAATCAGGCCTTTATGGTAAAGTGGCCAGACGGAAGCCACTCCTCAGTAAAAGGCACATGACAACCCGCTTGGAGTTTGCCAAAAGGCCAAAGGTGCTTCACAAAGTACTGAGTGAAATGTCTGAATACTTATGTAAATGTAATATTTTGGTTTATACATTTGCAAAAATGTCTAAAAAACTGTTTTTGCTTTATCATTATGGGGTATTGTGTGTAGATTGATGAGATTTTTTAAATCAATTTTAGAATAAGGCTGTAACGTAACAAAATGCGGAAAAAGGGATGGGTCTGAATACTTTCCAAATGCACTGTATTTCAGTCCAAGTCCAGCACTGCACATACCAAGCCTCTCTCTTTACCAGTAAATATCCCCACATCAAACAAGTCATCCCAAAAATGCAGGAAAGATAATCGAACAAACTTTTAAAAACCATTTCTATCACTTTCAGTGTTTTGGAACCAGCAGTTCATTTACTCAGATTGATGACATCAGACCACATGATGATTTGTGGATATTGTCTTTAGTTACAGGAGGACAGACAGATCAAGGGGTACCCAGATGAATGGATGGAAGATGGGACAGGAAAGGGGAAAAAGATGAGTGTATAACGGAAAGGGAGAAATGGCGACCCTATACTTCTAACTTCCAATACCATCGCCATATATTGTAATACTAAAATAATACAACCTGGTTCTCACCAGCCATGCTGCCATGCCCTTCATGTCTCTCTTAAAGTTGAATTATAACACACATATTTTCAATACACACATTGATATATAACATGAAACGTGATTGGCCCAACCCCACGCATGCACAGGGGGTGACATGAGAGTGACTGGGCCCTCAGAACTGGATGCTCTGAATGCAGCCCCCTCCAAATCCTAATCTAAATGTGACCACGGGTAATCCTACAGGGAGAGGCACCGAGGATAGCATATGAGATATGAACCCACATAACAGCAGAGGGGGGAGAGTAAGAGAGAGAGGGAGTGCGAGAGCGAGAGAGGGGATAGGATGGGGGATTAGGATCTTAGGTAACATATTTTTCAAGCAAAAAGTTGAAAAATAGAGCAAGGCGTGAGGAGGGCGGGAGAAAGGAGAATCTAGGAGAAAGAAAGCAATAAAGGATGAGTGTATGAAGAGGAAAAGGATACGAACAGACACACAGCGGCAAGAGGGAGATGGAAGGAATTATAAAACATTTGGACAAGTGAAAGCGCAAAAATATAAAAGTGAACAGAAAGTACCAGCATAGATTTAGGAGATAAATCCAGTTCTGTCTCTTTTTCCCTCCTTTTCCCGCAATTATGAAGAGTCCTATCCAGACATCCCTCCCTTCTTCTCTCCCCCTACGGGTCCCCCTTCTGTTCTCGCCCTAAAATGTTTCTTGGTAATGCCGGTATTCTCTCTCCTACCTCTCTTGCTCTCCCACAGAACATGCTCTCCATTTTCTCACTCTTTATTTTTGCTGTCCCCTTTCATCTGTGCATTCCGCAAGCGTTCTCTTCTTTTCTTCGTCCCCTCTTCCAGAATGGGTATGTGAAGAAATTTGTCGAAGTGGACTGAATACAAAATGAAAGTTAGCGAGCAATTTTTTTTTTTTGAAAGAGCAAAAATAATAGGGAGGCGTAAATGCACAAATCAATTAGTAGCATGCAGTCTGATGCATGAACAATCCCGGGCCTATGTTTTCAGGGGCACTCTCTCTGCAGAGTAAGGGTGAAGTGGGTCTAGTCTCTCTGTACATGAGGGGAAAACCCAAAGCAAGCAAATAAAAAAGAACAAAAAAAACAAAGCCCTGGGTTTGTCTCAGGCGAAAGTGGATAGTAGACGCGCGTGAGGGAAGGAGTCAGCCCGGGTGTGTGTGTGTGTGTGTGCCTATGTGTAAAAAGGTGGGAGGAGAGAAAGGAAAGCTAGCACGACTGGGGGTTCATTAAATATCCAGGAGGGAGGGATAGAGGAAGAAGAGTGTGTCGGTGGGGAGAGAGGGAAGGGGAGGGGGCTGCTGGAATATTTTCTTTCTCACTCTCCCAGTGTTCGATTTTTGGACTTCCATTTTTACCCTCATTCCAGGGTTAATACATTTTCTTTCAGCTTTGTGTCCTGCCTCTTTTTGCCTTCCATTTTCCTTGCTTACTTTCTGCTCTCTCTCTGTTTTATTCAGGCCATTTTCTACACATGCACTTGAACCCTAAATCCCGCCATACCCTCCCCTTTCCCTCTTTCTCGCGTTTGCTCTCTCTGTCTCTGCCTGTCTCGCTCTCTCCTAGACAGAGGATTGAAATAGTGCTTGCAGGCTAAAAGCGAGCGAGTGAGAGGGAGGGAGGGAAAAGGAGAGGGGGACCAAAAAGGGGAGAGAGATGTAGAGAGGGGGAAGGGAAGATGCTTAGAAGGTCTGATTCAGAGCTGAGGGTGGCTGTGTGTGTGTGTGTGTGTGTGTGTGTGTGTGTGTGTGTGTGTGTGTGTGTGTGTGTGTGTGTGTGTGTGTGTGTGTGTGTGTGTGTGTGTGTGTGTGTGTGTGTGTGTGTGTGACTTATCATATGTGTTACTTAATGCTTTCGGACTTTTTCATGAAAAGATGCAATATCTGAACACTATGAACATGAACACATATTCAAGTGTTCCCTTAACAGCACAGACAGTGACAATAACTTTTATTTTGGAGCAATTTTCCTGCATTATATTTACCATGTACTACTCTGAAATAATAATATAATTACAATGAAATGAAGGGGTATCTGGGAAAAATAATGTATTATGAATAACTTGTTACCATACTATTACTAAATTAGTAGCACTTCATGATGTGCTACCCATTTAACAATGTGCATTGTCCTATTGCAAAACATTTTCTATGACCTAGAAAATCGAAACCAGTTTATGCCATACTGACAAAGCATGAGGCTTTTCCATTTCATATTTATGTTTGTGGGCTCACAGCGTCTGAGCGACATCTGGTACCACAAGTCCTTTCACTCCCTATCTGCATCCCAAATGGCACCCTATTCCTATAGTGGACTACTTTTAACTATAGCTTTGATCAATAGTAGTACACCATATAATTTATGGGGAATAGGGTGGCATTTTTGATGCAACCCCATCTCTCATCTAGTGATGTAAAATGTCACTACACCAGCTAAGTTGCCTGAAAGCATTGATCTAAGGTCAGTTTGTTTATATAGGGTACCTTTGTAGGTGGTCGGTAAACTTGCTGATCCTCCATCTACTGTAGGTGTAGGCTATCTTCTCCCTGAGGCCACTGCACCACACTTCATGTATAGGAATGGTCGCTGGGGAAAGAAACATGTGGACATAAAATGAACAAGGCTGCCCTCTGCTGGTATAGCAGTGTGTGTGGTCTCACCTGGTGTCCACACTAAGAGGCTAAAGACATGAATATCACTTGAAGCTTGATGATGACTTGATCATTTGAATCAGCTGTGTAGTGCTAAGGCAAAAACTAAAATGTGCACAGGTGTTTAGAGCATTCCAATATGCCACAGCTGGTGAGGTGTCAGGTTCGCCTCTGTACTTAAAGGGTGATTATTCCAACTCACTGTGAAATGCTGCAGATCTGCTCGCAGACGAGATAGGAACACATATCCCACAGAGAAGAAGTGGATAGAATTCGACAGGTCAAGGTATCCTTCTTCCTCCAAAACTGTGCATGTGAGACAGGTTCTATGTACAACAAGACAGGCAGAGGAAGAGAGAAAAAGAACACAGAACAGTGCCTTACCTCCCTTAACTTACCTCATTTGCACACACTGTATATAGACTTTTTCTATTGTTATTGACTGTATGTTTGTTTATTCCATGTGTAACTCTGTGTTGTTGTTTGTGTCGCACTGCTTTGCTTTATCTTGGCCAGGTTGCAGTTGTAAATGAGAACTTGTTCTCAACTAGTACCTGGTTAAATAAAGGTGAAATAAAATGTACCTCTGGTTATGGACACTTTTGCCAGCAATATAGCTTCCACGGCCTGTTGCAATATGCAATGCAATATCTACATTTTCGACCCCTTGATCAGCCCGCACTCAGAAAGTACAGACAATAGCTTATTTTTTGTAGATATGAAAACAATAACTGAGATATGGCCATTCAATCTAAAGCAGATGTCATTTTCAGGATACGCCAATACAGCACAGAAAGCTTAACACCAGACTGGTATTGTGGTTGTTCATTAGGTGATGGGAAATATGCAGTTTGTATACAAAATAAGATACCTGTTGTATCTTGAAAAAAAGCATTGGAAATAAAAGTTAAATGTTTAACCTATTAACCTGCTTCATTATTTACGTATTACCAGTTGATGAAGAACAACTCCAATTTCATACATCATTGAAAACGTGTCTGGGAATAAGAATTAAAAATGTTAAAATAACTTCTTAGATTTGATGGAGAAATTATACAGCTTAGTACTTTATCAATGTATATCCATGTGGACGAGAGACAGGGGAGCAGGAACAGCTGGATCATTCTGGCAATGATACCCGCACCATCTACACGCTGCAAAGACTCCCCAACTCTTCTCCATTGTACACGATGACCCGTTACTCTGAGACGTCCTTTGACCATTCTAAAGCCCGCATGGGGGCATCCTTGCCTTAATGGCGCTGACTTTCTGTTCTAACTCTTCATCTCACATATCAGATTAGCATTCCCTGACAGACATAGTGTTCTTTCATCCTTCTGTAAACAAAGCTAACCGTTACACTGTCATGAAATATGATTATATATCGACTATGAAACAAATACGACATGGCCTGCTTATGAGTTGCCATGAAAGAAAGTTAGATCAATTCAACTGAAAATGGCGAGAACAGTCGTTCGTAGCTAAATGCTTTTGGTTAGCATGATAATAATAGGAATAATAATTGCATTATTTATCACTCTACGGTATGTATGTATCTATGTAATATAGTACAATGTTATGAACCGACACTGAATCGTAGGAGCGAACTACTAGCTATGTAAAAGTTGGACGGAAGAACGCCCAGTGCTGCTTACCTGAGATACCATCATCAAACAAGTCTTTCTTCGTGGGTGTCCGCTATGACTTCCTTTGTGTCGGAAAGAAAGGCTGAACAGTATTCGTTGTAGCCAAACTGACACTCAAAAAATGGCCAAAATGGAGGGTGGTTGATAGCGAAATTAAGTTCTGTTCAAATACATGTTTTGTTCTCGAAATATTTTTGGGTGAATAAAATGCATAAAGTTTTGCGCTCTCTTACAAAATATTTGATTGCAAAACATTTTTTGTTTTAATTTAATGTTTAACGTATTTGCTTTCAGAAAAAAAAGTTGCTTTCAGAAAAATTGTTTTTGACTTGACAATAAAAAAGGTTTTCTCTCGTCAAAAATATATCCATTTGTTGCAAGTTGGGGAGGGGGGCTAATAGCTGAACAATAGACTATTCAACCTTTACTAAAGAATTGTCTAATAGCCGAGCTCGGTGTGAGAAAAAAAACGTCCTACCACAGACCAGATTTACCTTAACGGCCAAGGGGGAGTTAGAGCACTGATTATGCTTTTGGGTCCCTATGCACTACTGTCTCTAACTGACAATGAATGGGCAATATAAACCAAATAAGAAACTGATAATTGTGCACGAATTCAAATGAAACAAGCAGGGAGCAGGTTTCGAACACTCAACCTTCTATCCCGAAGTCCAGCGCGCTATCGACAGTGCACCAAAAACGTGCTCAAGCCGCAGAGTCGATAGAGCGTGTTCTCGCGGTAGCTTGCTAGTCAATGAAATAAAGTAATGACGTTTTCAAATAAATGACCTTAGCGTTATATTGGCTGACAATTTGTTAGCTAAGCTGTCCTTACAAAGCACATAGCATATCATTACAGCAGTATGTACCGGTATGTTACCTATCTACTCAACGTTAGTAGTTATACATCAAACTTGACAGTATATTAACTATAGGCTATCTAACTACCCAACGTTTATTGACTTGATTATTCCTGTCATTCTTAGCTTTGCTAAATGGTATAGTCGGCGTGCGTTCTCAATGGACATTCGGGTGCTTTCATAAATTCGCTCTGGCTATCTACTCCGATTTCAGAGGACTCTCGTCTGTCCCAGAGCGCAGATTAATGAATTTACCGGCGCTCGACACCCGTTGAATATGGCCGGTGTCAGTAAACGTGTTTCCCGCAGCAATAACCAGCTCTGCTAGGGCGAATAAAATGGTCAGAGTGGTCTTATTTGTGTCTGAAAGTAGCTAGCAAGCTAGCCAACGTTTGCTTGGGTGCTTTACTGCCTCGGGCCGAACGTCCAGTGTGCGCTCCGAGAACGAAACGGTCTGAATTTACCCAGACGGTTTTGCGTTTTTCATGGAATTGAAACACCATAATATTAATCTAATTAATTAAGCATGTACCAGCCAAAAGTTTGGACACACCTACTCATTCCAGGATGTTTCTATATTTTTACTATTTTCTACATTGAATAATAATAGAGAAGACATCAAAACTCTGAAATAACACATATGGAATCAGTTAAGAACTCATTCTTATTTACAAGGACAGCCTACTCCTTCCTCCACGTTGGGGGATTGAACCCAGGTCTCCCGTCCACAGGACATATGTATTATTTAGCTAAATAGCCCAGTACTGTACTGCCGACCATCATGTTGTACAGAGCTATATTTTCCGTTCCATCCTAACAGAAATCCAGAGGTTTTTTTTTGCGTTTTCATGGAATAGAAACACCATAATATTAATGAAATGAATTAAGCAAGTACCAGTCAAACGTTTGGACACACCTACTCATTCCAGGATGTTTCTATATTTGTACTATTTTCTACATTGTAGAATAATAGTGAAGACCTCACAACTATGAAATAACACATACGGAAGTCAATCTCTCCTCCACTTTGAGCCAGGAGAGATTGACATGCATATTATTATTATAAGCTCTCTGTGTACATCCAAGGGCCAGCCGTGCTGCCCTGTTCTGAGCCAATTGCAATTTCCCTAAGTCCTTTTTTGTGGCACCTGACCACACACTGAACAGTAGTCCAGGTGTGACAAAACTAGGGCCTGTAGGACCTGCCTTGTTGATAGTGTTGTTAACAAGGCAGAGAATCGCTTTATTATAGACAGACTTCTCCCCATCTTAGCTACTACCTCATCAATATGTTTTGACCATGACAGTTTACAATCTAGTGTTACTCCAAGCAGTTTCGTCATCTCAACTGGTTAGCAGATGTTAGTGCGAGTGTAGCGAAATGCTTGTGCTTCTAGTTCCGACAATGCAGTAATAACCAACTAGTAATCTAGCTAACAATTCCAAAACGACTACCTTATAGACACAAGTGTAAGGGGATAAAGAATATGTACATAAAGTTATATGAATGAGTGATGGTACAGAGCGGCATAGGCAAGATACAGTAGATGGTATTGAGTGCAGTATATACATATGAGATGAGTATGTAAACAAAGTGGCATAGTTAAAGTGGCTAGTGATACATGTATTACATAAGGATGCAGTAGTGAATGTTAGTGAATAGTAGTAGTGAACATTAGTGAATGTTTTGTTCCAAATACAGTTATTTTAGTTTTAGAAATATTTAGGGCTAACTTATTCCTTGCCACCTACTCTGAAACTAACTGTTGAGTGTTGCAGTCATTTCAATCGCTGTAGTAGCTGACGTGTATAGTGTTGCATCATCTGCATACATAGAAACTCTGGCTTTACTCAAAGTCAATGGCATGTCATGAGTAAAAATTGAAAAAAGCAAGGGGTCTAAACAGCTACCCTGGGGAATTCCTGATTCTAACTGGATTATATTTGATAGGCTTCCATTAAAGAACACCCTCTGTGTTCTGTTAGACAAGTAAATCTTTATCCATTTTAAAGCAGGGCGTGTAAAGCCATAACACATACATTATTTCAGCAGCAGACTAGGATCAATAATGTCATAGCTGCACTTAAGTCTTACAAGACAGCCCACACAAACATTTTATCATCAATTTCTCTCAGCTAATCATCAGTCATTTGTGTAAGTGTTGTGCTTGTTGAGTGTCATTCCATATAATCAATGTGAAATTCTGTTGTCAATTTATTTGTTTACTGCAAAATAGCATTGTATCTGGTCAAACACAATTTTTTCCAGAAGTTTACTTAGGGTTAGTAACAGGCTGATTGGTCGGCTATTTGAGCCAGTAAAGGGGGCTTTACTATTCTTGGGTAGCGAAATGACTTTAGCTTCCCTCCAGACCTGAGGGCACACGCTCTCTAGTAGGCTTAAATTGAAGATGTGGCAAATAGGAGTGGCAATACCGTCTGCTGTTATCCTCAGTAATTTTCCATCTAGATTGTCAGACCCTGGTGGCTTGTCATTGTTTGCCAGACAACAATAATTTTTTCACCTCTTCCACACTGACTTTACGGAATTAAAAAGTACAATTATTGTCTTTCATAATTTGGTCTGATATACTTGGATGTGTAGTGTCAGCATTTGTTGCTGGAATGTCATCCCTAGGTTTGCTTATCTTGCCAATGAAAAAGTCATTAAAGTAGTTTGCAATATCAGTGGGCTTTGTGATGAATGAGCCATCTAATTCAATAGATGAAGGAGCCGAGTTGGCTTTTTTCCCCCAAAATGTAATTTAAGGTACTATCATTCTTTATATAATTTATCTTTGTTTCATAGAGCAGTTTATTTTTTATTTAGTCACATGATTTCTTAATTTGCAATACGTTTGCCAATCAGTTGGGCTGCCAGACTTAATTGCCATACCTTTTGTCTCCTCCCTCTGAACCATACAATTATTAAGTTACTCATCAATCCAAGGGGATTTAACAGTCATTTTTACAGTCATTTTCTTAATGGGTGCGTGCTTTTTAGTAACTGGAATAAGTAGTTTCATAAATGCGTCAAGTGCAGCGTTCATTGGCTCGCTGTGGGTCTGATCACTGAGCACTCTCAAACAACCAGAGAATCAGGATAAACAACCCAAAATGTAATCATTTGTGGCATCTACTGTAGAAACAGCAATAATTAACTGAACTCTGTTGTTTTTTTAACGCTATGTAGCTAACATTAGCTCGTTAATTCGATTGTTTCGAACTTTACTTTCTCTCTCTGAGCTGCTTTTCTAAAATCACCTTCATTCCACTCTAGAAAGTTCTGACGCAGTTCTCTATTGCAAAACCCTATTAACTCCCTCTACTGGAACTAGGTAAAACATACAAGGCAACAATTAACCCTTCTCTGACAGTGATCAAATTAACAGGGTTACATCCTCCCCTCCTGAATCAGCATGCATCCTTGCACGTGATAAGACTATACCTTAAACACTCTCTGAAGACATAGCTCTGAGCTGACTCATGTAAGGAGTAGTGTAAAAATCAAGGGCTTGGGAGAATACTTGATCCAAACCACTTAAGATTGACTGCATGACTAAGACTAGGATCTCCTCAATTCCATCTCCTAATCCTGGACTGATTCACCACCTTCTGAAACTCTAAGCCTCTCTTCATACTCCTGTTCTTCCTTTCCTTCAGGTTCCGGATCCTTTTTGGTTTCCTCCACAGATTGTGCACTTTGGCTTGTGTCCATAGTTTCATCTCGGATATTCTCTGTTACAACTTCTACACTATGATCCACAGGTAAATATTGTACTTTGTTCCCTTCCAAGTTTCCATCCATTTGTGCCTCTTGAGGATGGAACGTTTGGGCTATGGGGTTAAGTGTAGAATCTTCCTGACTAGATTCTCACTCTCACTCTCACTCTCACTCTCTTCTTTTGATCGAACTTCCTCTTCCACTTGTTCCTCTAGTCCTGAAGATCTTTCCTCTGATCTGGATTCCTGTTATTCAGCTTTGTAAGTCCTACCATTCTCAATTTCAATGACTACTGTGTTGTCCAAGAACCCAGAGTGAGGAAATAAATACTCAACCTCATAATCACCTTCAGGAATGTGTGCCTGGTCAGTATTATTATTCACTTCAACAGCTGGAATATGCTGTGAGGTGTCTGGCTTCCTTGATGGCCTACGCTGATGTAGCTCCTCATCACTTGATGACAAGAAGCCACAAGGTAGGAGTAGGTCTAGATGAAACACCCGTTCAGGCACTTCTGAGTGCTCTAATACCGCAACGTAGACAGGGGAGTCCTTGATCTGTTTCACAACGGTGTAAGTAGTCTCACTCCAACAGTCTGCAATTTTATGCTTCCCCGGGATCCCGATGTTCCATACCAGAACGCGATCTCCGGCCTGCAAAACAGATTCTCTAACCTTTTTGTCAAATCTCTGTTTGTTATGTTGATCAATATTTGAACTACGCTCAATAGCAAGGGTATAGCTCTCTTGAATGCTTTCTCTGAGCTTCTTGACATACTCTGAGTGAGACACTTTGCTGCATCCTTCAGGGTTCAAGCCAAAAGTGAGATCAATTGCAGGCATGGTTGTCCCCCAAACATAAATTGATATGGAGAGTCGTGTCATTTCGTGTCATTTCTTGTGCATTTATATGCATTAACCAAGGGCTGCACAAAATCCCTCCACCTAACCTTGTCTTCCTCTTCAAGGGTTCCCTACATCTCAAGAAGGGTCTGATTTAATCTCTCCACGGGATTCCTGTATGGATGATATGGAGTTGTCCTTGTCTTTTTGATACCAAGCAGTGAGCACATTTCTTTGATTAGGGTGGACTCAGTCATGACCTTGGTCGCTATGCAAACATTCTGGAAATCCATAATGGATGAAGTGGATCCACAAAATCTTTTGCTACCGTCTTTGCCTTCTCATCTGTGGTGGGAATTGCTACTGCATATTTGGTAAAGTGGACCATGATGACTAGGATGGTTTTAGTCCCTCTTCTATCAGGCTCCAATGAAAGGTAGTCTATACAGACTAGTTCCAAAGACAGGCTTGTTTTGATGCTTACCAGAGGAGCATTCCGTTCTGCTCAGACTCTCCTTTGAGTACACCTCTCAAAAGGTCCGGATCTTCTCATTTACATCCATGGCCATAGGCGGCTAATAGAACTGTGTGTGAACCAAGTCCATGGTTCGGTCGACACCCATGTGTCCAACAGCAACGTGGAGACCTTCAAGTGCTGCTCATCTGTAACTGCTTGGTAGAACCAGCTGGTAGGAGGGTTCTCACATGATGCCATTCTTCCTGTAGAGACCTTCATTGTTCAAGACGAGTTGTTCCCTTACTCTGAGCATCAGCTGGGCAGTGGTTTTCCAGTGTTCAGTATGGTTATATCCCTACTGATGACAGGATCATTCCTTTGCTCTAGGGCCCAGTCTTGTTGTAACATACGGGGCAGGGTACAGGATCCAGGGAGGATATCAGCTTGGCAAAACTCTGCAGGGGTGGCACTGTTGGTGGCAAGGAAATTGACTGACATGGGTAAGTCAGTGTTTTCTGGCTCTGTGTCAGAAGCTTGGGTGAGCAAGTGTCTCTGGCAAACAGCTTTGACAGCTTCTGCAGGAAAATAAGTCTCCTTTCTTTCCTGTATAAACCGAACAATGAACTGCTGAACTTCCCAGGTTTCAACTTCCCAGGTCTGCACGGAATGCTGAAGTCAAAACTGGAAAGAGCAGCAAGCCAACGATGTCCCCCTGCATCTACTTTGGCAGACATCAGTGCGTACGTTAATGGGTTGTTGTTGGTCACTATAGTGAATTTTGCCCCACAAAAGGTAGTCAAAAAATGTGTCAGTGACAGCCCTCTTAAAACCTCTCTGGGATAGGCGGGACGCTTGCGTCCCACCTGGCCAAAAGCCAGGGAAAATCTTCAACCTATTTAGTACCCGTAGCAGACAGTACTCATGTTTCTCCAGGGTGCTAGAGAAAACAATCAGGTCGTCGAGGAAGACTAGAACTTCCCTGAGGTTCACACACTTCTCCATAACTCTCTGGAAGGTGCTGGGTGTGTTTGTTTCTCCCTTGGGAATTCTGTTAAATTCATAGAACCCCATAGGTGTCATAAAAGTGTTTTTTTGCTTGTCTTCTTCTTCCATTTCCACTTGGTAGTATCCAGACATTAGATCCACGACAGAGAACCATTTAGAGCCTGTCAGCGCAGAGAATGTCTCCTCTATATTTGGCAAGGTATATGCATACTTGATTGCTTGGTTGTTTAGCTTTTGGTAGTATATGCACAGCCCAATTGCTCCACTTTTCTTCTTCACAACCACAATAGAGATGCGAAGGGGCTTTCAGACTCATAAATTATATTTGCAGCTTGATGCTATTTTAGGTGAAGTGTCACAGCCTTACAGTCAGATGGGTGGATAGGCCTTGGCCTCTGTTTGAAAAGGATAGGGTCTGACAGTAACCCTATTTTTCCACTCTGCAGGCTCAGCGGAATCTCCAAAGTCAAAGGTATGTTCTTGGAGTCAGGTGAGCACATTGTGGTACACACTGCTATTGTTGGAGCAGGGTGAGATGTGTTATATTTCTCTGCTTTGCTTGTACCTGAGGTTAGGGAAGTCAGATACATGGGAACAGAGAGCTCAACAATTTTTGACTAGCAGGCACTTAGATATCATGGGCACTCTCTCTCTTGGAAGGATGTGGGTGCTGGGCTCATCATGACGTAACTACAGAACAGCAGGCCGCCTGATGTCACTTGACTGAATGGATGTTTAATGGTAAATTATTTTTGGCTTCCCTCCCCACAAATACACGCCACTGGTAAATAAGAATTGCAACGCCATAGCTTTAGCCGGTGGTAACGTGTGAAATACACACCAGCTGGAATGCGGTTTTAACCAATCAGCGTACAGGATTAGACCCATCCATTGTATAATTAAGCAATAAGGCACAAGGGGTATATTAAATAAAAGTTAAATAAATGAAGGTTAAATAAACAATTAAAAAATTAAAAATATGTGATTTTACTGCTTGCATAAGTTGCTTGATGTGGAATAGAGTTCCATGTAGTCAGGGCTCTATGTAGCCATGAGCCCCACCCTACCTATTGTAAACCATTTCTCCATCCCATTCCCCCAGTTAAGCAAACAAATTACTTTATTTGATAAACACCCTTTATTGTGTGTGTGTCCCATTTTGAAGTTTTAATAAAACCTTCATTCAGCCAAGAAATCCATATTTTCATTGATTAAATATTCAACAAACTGAACACTCATGTACCAATGAGATGAATTAGTTGCATTGCAGTTGTGTGTGGTGTTGTTGAATAACCAATAGTGTTTCTGTGGACACTGGATATTCTGACTAACACATATATACACACATCTGTTTGATCTCGCTGTGATACTGTGGGCCTACTTATGTTACTTTTCAATTCAGGTAGCATTTAATGTCCTGCATTTGTGTTAACCATGGCAGCCAGCATTGTAAATAAAGAGATGTGCAGAAAGATAATCAGCCTTTGTGTCTTTGGATCCTTTCCCCTTAATGTATTTTTCATGTCAGCCAGACTCATCTTTTCAAAGAAACACCATTTATTTCAATCTCTAGTTGAGTAAGGAGTCTATTGCTTCATTCCTTGAATATTTTTTATATTCTAGTTACCTGGTAAATAACCAACAACCATGGGTAACCACAAGGAGAATAAGGTGAGGAAACAGTCCATGTCAGTCAGGACCATTTCTTTTTAAAGAAACACAATTTATTTCAATCTCTAGTTGAGTAAAATAAGTAGTTTTGTTCTGGTGACAATAATCCAGAAAATTGCCGTAAACAGCACAACAATCAGGCAGAAAACTGAATATTCTCTTCTCAGCCAGGGCCATCTTTTCAAAGAAAACACAATTTAATTACATATCTATTTGAGCAAAATGTGTAGTTTTGTTGTGATCACAAGAAAATCCTAATAATTCCAATAAAAAGCCCCCCACAGTCAGGCAGACAAATCTGAATGTTCTATCATAAAGTGATAGTTTCATAAAGTTTCCCTTGCTCATATGGGCACTATTTAGAAATACTATGAGAGTAAATGAATTGATGACATTCACTGCTATAAACCTGTCTCCAATATAATCACATAATTTACATAGACCCACCGTGGATCTTCATGTGAAAAGGCGTTACATGGTCTGTTTTGTCAATGAGCAATGTAATTCCAAAGACTTGTGGTAACCAGATGATCCCAATAATTTAGGTAGCCTTGTAAAAGATGCCCCCTCTGGAATGTTCTATTGCAAACTGTCTGGGACTCGTTGTTGTTCCCCTGTTAACTATTCAAAGATATTTTATTTGTTAAGTCAAAGACAAAATTAACTGCAATACACTTGCCTCAAATATACAATTGAAGTCGGAAGTTTACATACACAGCCAAATACATTTAAACTCAGATTTTCACAATTCCTGCCATTTAATCCTAATAAAAAATCCCTGTCTTAGGCCAGTTAGGATCACCACTTTATTTTAAGAATCTGAAATGTCAGAATAATAGTAGAGAGAATTATTTATTTCAGCTTTTATTTATTTCATCACATTCCCAGGGGGTCAGAAGTTTACATACACTCAATTAATATTTGCTAGCATTGCCTTTAAATGGTTTAACTTGGGTCAAACGTTTCGGGTAACCTTCCACAATAAGTTGGGTGAATTTTGGCCCATTCCTCCTGAGAGAACTGGTGTAACTGAGTCTGGTTTGTAGGCCTCCTTGCTCGCACACACTTTTTCTGTTCCGCCCACAAATTTTCTATATGTTTGAGATCAGGGCTTTGTGATGGCCACTCCAATACCCTGACTTTGTTGTCCTTTTGCAATTTTGCCACAACTTTGGAAGTATGCTTGGGGTCATTGTCCATTTGGAAGACCCATTTGCGACCAAGCTTTAACTTGTCTTGAGATGTCTTGAGATGTTGCTTCAATATATCCACATAATTTTCCTACCTCATGATGCCATCTATTTTGTGAAGTGCACCAGTCCCTCCTGCAGCAAAGCACCCCTACAATATGATGCTACCACCCCCGTGCTTCACGGTTGGGATGGTGTTCTTCAGCTTGCTAGCCTCCCTCTTTTTCCTCCAAATATAACGATGGTCATTATGGCCAAACAGTTCTACTTTTGTTTCATCAGACCAGAGGACATTTCTCCAAAAAGTACGATCTTTGTCCCCATGTGCAGTTGGAAAGCGTAGTCTGGCTTTTTTGTAACAGTATTTTTATTGGAATTTCACAATTTTCACCCATATTAAGAGATACAACAACAGAGACAAAGCACACAAAAAAAACTGCACTCACTTACACATACCTACGCATATATATACATACACACACATACATATACATACACACATGCATATATACATATATACGCGTACACACATACATACACACACATACATACATACCACACACACCCATACATACGTACACCATTTTCCTCTTCCCGCTCGGTGCTTCTCTCACCCCATCCCCATCATTGCGTCTCTCAATACATACATTTTAAACAAACTTACAAACAGAAATTAAACAAAAAAGCTCAGTTTAACCTCTAGCGCGGAGCAATCCCGTATCCGGGAGCGTAATCATAGCCTCAAGCTCATTACCATAACGCAACGTTTCCTATTCATGAAAATCGCAAATGAAATGAAATAAATATATTCAAACACAAGCTTAGCCTTTTGTTAACAACACTGTCATCTCAGATTTTCAAAATATGCTTTTCAACCAAAGCTACACAAGCATTTGTGTAAGAGTATTGATAGCCTAGCATAGCATTAAGCCTAGCATTCAGCAGGCAACATTTTCACAAAAACAAGAAAAGCATTCAAATAAAATAATTTACCTTTGAAGAACTTCGGATGTTTTCAATGACGAGACTCTTAGTTAGATAGCAAATGTTCATTTTCATTTTCCAAAAATATTATTTGTTTAGACGAAATAGCTCCGTCACGTTTGGCTAAGAAAAAGACCGGAAAATGCAGTCACTTACAACGCCAAACCTTTTTCCAAATTAGCTCCATAATATCGACAGAAACATGGCAAACGTTGTTTAGAATCAGTCCTCAATGTGTTTTTCACATATCTATTCGATAATCTATTAGTGGTGGCAGTTGGCTTCTCATCAGAAGCAAACGGAAAAATACTGCTGCTGGAGATTACGCAATAATTGCGACAGAGGACACCAAGCGACCACCTGGTAGATGTAGTCTCTTATGGTCAATCTTCCAATGATATGCCTACAAATACGTCACAATGCTGCAGACACCTTGGGGAAAACGTGGAAAACGTAAGCTGACTCCTAGCTCCTTCACAGCCATATAAGGAGTCATTGGCATGAGGCGGTTTTAAAAAATGCGGCACTTCCTGATTGGATTTTTATCTGGGTGTTTTCTGTAACATCAGTTCTGTGGCACTCACAGACAATATCTTTGCAGTTTTGGAAACGTCAGAGTGTTTTCTTTCCAAAGCTGTCAATTATATGCATAGTCGAGCATCTTTTCGTGACAAAATATCTTGTTTAAAACGGGAACGTTTTTCATCCAAAAATGTAAATAGCGCCCCCTATATCCAAGAAGTTAAACCAAGAAGTTAGGTTCCACACATGGAACATACAGTGTAGTTCTGAAATACATAGATCCCCGCCATTCTACGAGAATCCTTGCAGCATAATAGCTGATACCTCAGGTTCATCATTTAGATAAGGTTCCCATACTTTGTAGAACTGGTCTGTTTTAGAATGCAATGTACATGTCAGATATTCCAGAGGCACCCATTCAAATAGTATCTTATGCCAATCTTTAATAGAAGGAGCCTTATCACTAATCCACTGTAAAAGGATGTTTTTCCTCGCTGCGAAGGTAAGGATGTTGTAAAGCCTTCTTTTACCCACAGAAGTAACATGCCTACTAGGGAGACCTAACAGTAAAGAAACTGGGTCCAATTCTAGATCAACCCCTAGGATCTTTTAAATTTCTTGCAGAACACCAGACCAGTATCTTTGTATTTTGGTACATGACCATAAACAATGTGTTAGGGTGCCTGTATCAGTTTTGCATTTAAGACACTGAGGGGAAGAGGAAGTGGGGCTAAAAGCATGTCTGCGATTTGGGGATATATGCAATCTGTGTATTATTCTTAATTGGATTGCTCTAGTACGATTACATATAGATATTGTTTTTGCATATCTCCAAATGTCCTCCTACATTTCTTTGTCAATAGTAACAGACAATTCTTTCTCCCACACTTGTTTCACCCTCTGTGTGTTGACAGCAGAAAAGGATCTTAAAGTATCATAAAGCAGACTTACAGACATTTTCCTTTGTGGGAAAAAAAGCATTCTTTCAATGACAGACACATCAGGGTTACCAATTAAGGTGGTGCTCTTCAGAATATAATGTCTTACTTGTAGGAAGCGGAAAAAGTCCTGCTTTGGGAGTCTATACTTCTCGACCATCTGCTCAAATGACAATAAAATCTTATCAGCAAATAAGTCATTTAGCCTGCGTATGCCCTTATTAAGCCAAAAGTTAAAGCCAGCCTCCAGCAATCCTGGACTGAAATCTGGGTTGTTAAGAATTGGGGTAAGAGCAGAGGTTAGTTTGGACCTTTCCAGGAAGCGTTGAACTGACCTCCATACTTTGAGTGTGTTAAGTGTAAAGGGATTATTGCAGTGATCTTCTACAGACTTGAAACTTCTGAAAAATAAAAGATCCTGTAAGGGGTATTTTGAAAGAGAAGTCTCAATGTCTAATTTGTGATCCAGTCAGAAATATAACAAAGGTGGGCACACCATTGATAGAACCTGATATTGGGCAGGTCCAAGAACTTGGCAGCTGCAATATTGCCATCTTAAGTCTTGGCTTGCGTTTACTCCATATAAAGGAACTTAGCCATCCATTTACATCCTTTATTACCTTATTGGAGAGTAATACTGGGATCATTTGGATTGGGTAAAGTAGTCTAGGTAAAATGTTCATTTTCAAGAGGGATATTCTACCCAAACAAGAAATCGGGAGAGAGTTCCAGCACTCCAGATCCTGTCTTATTGTATCAAACAAGGGAACAAAATTGGCTTTGTACATTTGCTGGAATTTAGGAGTTACAAATATACCCAGATACATGAAACCTGAGGGAGACCATTTAAAAGGGAAGGGGGGAGAAGTATTAGGTACAGAGTGTAGGCTACCAAGTGGCATAGCCTCTGACTTAGTTAGGTTAATCTTGTAGCCTGATAATTCGCTGAATAATTAAATAATATTAATAAGAGATGTAATTGAAGTCTCTGGACTAGAGATGAAAATCAGGACATCATCAGCATACAAGCTTATTTTATGGTGAACATCACCAATGAGCAGCCCCGGTATAGCAGGCGTTACCCTGATGGCCGCGGCCAGTGGTTCCATAACGAGTGCAAAGGGGAGAGGGGATAAAGGACAGCCCTGTCTGGTACCTCTGTGTATAGAGAAGCTATTTGACCTTAGCCCATTAGTAAGGACAGCAGCCTGAGGATCATCATATAAAACTTTCACCCATTTTATAAAGTTGTCCCCTAGACCAAATTTATTTAGAGCAAATAATAGGTAAGACCAAATGCTTTCTCAGCATCTAGGGAGAGCACAAGACCATCCATAGCACTTTGTTGGTAGGCTTGAATTACATTAAGAAGCCGCCTGACATTGTTGCATGACTTACGACCCTTAATGAAGCCAGTTTGGTCTCCTTTCACAATTAGTGGCAGTGAGTCCTCTAATCTTGTGGCTAGAATTTTAGAAAGCAATTTTCTATCCACATTCAGAAGGGAAATTGGTCTGTACGGGGAACAAGACTCTGGACATTTTCCCTTTTTGAGAATAAGTGAAATGTTGGCTTCTCTCAGCGTTTGAGGGAGCTGGTCATTTGAAAATGAGTGGTTAAACATATCACGCAGTGGCTCAAGGATCAGCCCATGGAACTCTTTATAGAACTCACTACAAAACCCGTCTGGTCCTGGGGCCTTACCATTTTGCAGATTCTTAATTGCGAACATTATCTCCTCCTTGGTAATAGGGGCATTAAGGAGAGACCTCTGGTCTTCGGAGATAGTAGGGAGCTCAATCTTACAAAAGAAGTTCTCCATTAATTTGGGTGCATCCTTTGGCAGTTCTGAGGCATAAAGGTTTGTATAAAATTTCTTAAATGAGTCACTTATCAATTTATTTTCATATAAATGATTACCATCAGAATCAGTAATAGTAGCAATTGACAGAGTCAGCTCTGTTTTTAGCTAGGTATGCCAAGTACTTTCCTGGCTTATCGCCATGTTCATATAGCTTTTGCCTGACAAATCTCATTTTCTTTTCAGCGTCCTGTGTTAGGAGAGAGTCTAACGTTGATCTAATGACTGATATTTCCTTTAATAGGGCAGGAGTGGGAGTTTTAATGTAGTCCTTGTCTTTAGTTCCTAATTCACCCTCTAACATGTTTTGCTTTTCATGCTTTTTCCATCTCTTAGTAGCTGTGTATGACATAATCAGACCCCTGGCATACGCTTTACAGGTCTCCCAAAGGAGCGAGGGGTTATCTGTTGATTGAGAGTTAATAGAGAAAAATGCTTTAAACTCTGTAATGAAATATGATGTGAATGTATGGTCTTTAAGAATGGTTGTATTCAACCTCCAATGTCTTGACCGATTGAATGCCCCATTGAGTTTTATGTCCAGGATCACCTCAGCATGATCAGATATGACTATGCTTCCTATCCTAGCGGATAAAACAGACTGCAAAGACGTCCTGGGCATAAAAAAAGTAATCTATTCTAGTCTGACAGTTGGAGGGATGAAAAGCTCTCCAGACATCCGCATACCCCAGATCATCACAAATAGCTTTAAGTGACTTAGCTTGAGGAGAGAGTGAAGCTATACCGCTGGGAAACTTATCAATAAGGGGGTTCAACAAGCAGTTAAAATCTCCTCCAACCACTGCAGTGTTCGAGTTTAATTCTGAAAAGTCTAGAAATACCTTAGTGAGGAAATCAGGGGGGTGAGCAGGGGGGAAGTAAATATTCATTATGGAAATGTTCTGCCCTTGTAAAGTACCATTAATTATAACAAAGCGACCAAATGTATCTTTCACACAATTCAAGACCTTAAGTGGTAAGTTCTTTTTCACCAGAATTGCTACACCTCTACTTCTGGATGTAAATTGCTACACCTCTACTTCTGGATGTAAATGATGAGAAAAACACTTGACCATAGATGTAGTTGAAGTTTCCACTGCAGCAATTCTTCCTTCCGCCTCAACAACACGTTTCACAACCCTTTGTAGTTCAGCTGAATGGCCTGCTATTGCTTCCAAGACCGTTCTTATCTTAACATTGATCACTTTTGTAATGTTATCAGTCATCTTTTAAATCACCAGGTCCATTGTGCCTGGATCCGCAATGGTGTTAGCTTCACTAACGTTAGCTAGCTCCTCATGTACTTCTACGGGGGTGGTGGTTTTGGTCGAGTTCTTAGTAATTCTGTTGGGCATGTTGTCTGAGATTTTTGCAAAATAGCCGTCAAGATAGCCGCTAAGTCACTTAAAGCTATAAAAGACACGGAAGTCAGGGAAACTTATTTAGCCAATTCTACCACTTTTTCAAGCTAGGAGATTAATGTAAAAATATACATTTACGAATGCCACGGGAGCTCGCTGAAACACAGTGTTCTCTCTACGGCGCCATTTTGTCCGGCTTTTTTAATGGCAGTTTTGGAGCAGTGGCTTCTTCCTTGCTGAGTGGCCTTTCAGGTTATGTCGATATAGGACTTGTTTTACTGTGGATATAGATACTTTTGTATCTGTTTCCTCCAGCATCTTCACAAGGTCCTTTGCTGTTGTTCTGGGATTGATTTGCACTTTTTGCACCAAAGTACGTTCATCTCTAGGAGACGGAACGCGTCTCCTTCCTGAGTGGTATGACAGCTGCGTGGTCCCGTGGTGTTTATACTTGCATATTATTGTTTGGTGTCAAGCAAAGAGGCACTGAGTTTGAAGGTAGGCCTTGAAATAATTCCACAGGCACACCTCCAATTGACTCAAATTATGTCAATTAGCCTATCAGAAAAAAGCCATGACATCATTTTCTGGAATTTTCCAAGCTGTTTAAAGGCACTGTCAACTTAGTGTATGTGAACTTCTGACCCACTGGAATTGTGATACAGTGAATTAAGTGAAATAATCTGTCTGTAAACAATTGTTGGAAAAATTACTTGTGTCATGCACAAAGTAGATGTCCTAACCGACTTGCCAAAACTATAATTTGTTAACAAGAAATGTGTGGAGTGGTTGAAAAACAAGTTTTAATGACTCCAACCTAAATGTATGTAAACTTCCGACTTCAATTGTAGTAGCATAACTAGGCTACAGAGAACCATGTTGGACCCACTGTAAAATGTGGCTTTTTTTGGAGCCAAATAGCTGCCAAAAGGTTGAACATACTGTATCATTAAGATCGTAAGAAACATGAGATGTCATCTGTGAACATACAAACACGTTACGATTACGGACTAATATTTTAGGCTTGAACAAGTTTTGTGTTGCAATTCTGACGTACTCTCAGATTTTTGGCAGGTTCATCTCACCAACAATCAAAAAAGTACAACATACAGCCTGTGAGGAGTCCTACACAAACAAGCATAACACAGTATAAAAGACACGGAAGTCAGGGAAACCAGAAATTTAATGGATTTGTTTGCCAGCGCAAGTCTAGATAGAACTAACTTATTTCTACAACAGGGAAGTTTCAGTCCGCTTGGTGTATCTCTACAGCATGGGCATATCTCTGGGTGACGTGGACATCCCCATGCATACACCTTATCAAAATACGACTAATTCAATATTGCACCATCCCGTTCTCTGGACTCTGTCTGCAATCATAACCAGTAGTATACCAGGAATAATGAAACAGAATAATAATAATAGATGTCATGTGAATCTATGAATTATGTATGACCACTGGAGTCTTTGGCACTCAAATTTTTTTATTATAGAATATTTTGACATTTAATTAATCACTCAAAATCTTGCTAAAGCATATTCTGTAGGAGGGGTTAATTGAAAATAATTTGACATGGTTTATATGAATAGGGTCATGAACATATGGACTTTGAAATGAACAAGGGAGAGGTCTGGCATAAGCTTATTTGCACATTTTTTAATAACTCTGTTGCAGTGGTCTTAGGTAGTCTCCATATAGGCTACTCCCTCCATCGCGACACTGCTGCCCAGTTGAAGAGCCTGTGATCTCCATGCAGCACCACAGCACCATGAATCTTCGGAAGATGCTCTTCTGGAGGCATGCAACCATAGTCATTATACCCTAATGAAAGCCTAATGTATGCATGCTCTACTAAAGTGTAGAGCATGCATGATGCGTACAACTCATCATTCAAACATATTTGAATATTTAATTAATCCTTCATTCAGTTCAGTCAGTCAGTGTATCATCCATTCTGTCATTTGTCTGAGTTGAAATAGGAACTACATCAAAGATAATAGAACAGTCTTATCCATTTGTTTATTGAAATGATCTAGATTCTACAAAGTTTTTTAGCCTATCCAAGTTTTTTAAAAATAGGCCTTCAACTTGTCGGAATTGCAATTTAGGCTATAATTTTGGGTACTGGTGTCTTGTGGAATAATTTTAGAACACTATTTGTGTTTTTTAAATTATATTTATTATATCCTCTTAAAAAGAGACCCTAGCTCACAGGCATCTAAATACATTTAAAACAAAATAGCTAAAGAAGCACATGCAGTGGCGGATAGGGAGAACACATCTGGCAATAAGAATAGGCTATAGATAGTCTTGATCAATTTGGCACCCGTTGGCTATTTAGCTCAGGACAGGTTAAAGTCACGATATAATCAATATTTGTTTTGTCTCATTTATTGATATGGATATAGCTTCTGCGTGATAGGGTTGTGCAACGCAAATGGCTATAACAAGCCTACATACAGAGTGGAATTCTCAAATACAATAGTCAAAATGCCTAATATGAGGCCTACAGTCCCGCTCCCAAATACCTGAAAAAATTTAATTCATTAGGTTACACGATCACCACAGTAGCCACAGATCACCATGTAGTTATTGTTATTCTAAAACGAGCTCTAGACTTTTATCTTGGAAATGAAACCAGAAGCTGCAAAGCAACTCTGGGCTAGAGTTACTTGATTGACTCAAGAACTTCAAATAGCTATGTTCGGTTCATGTCCTTTACAGATGCCGCGAACTGTGACCAGGTAAATGGAGATGTAAAGTAAGAATTGAATGTGTAAATGTTCATTCATAGTTGTAATATAGGGTTTATAAGTTCACAGATCTAATTTAAGAGTTATGTTACATGTATCACGCATTGCTTTTCTTTTGATCCTATTTTCTTACGACCTTAACGATACGTACGTTCAACCTTTTCGCAGCTATCTAGCTCCATACTTTTAAATCGTTTTATAAGGCGTCCCAGTCCAACATGCCTACCTCTGCCCACTGGGGCGTGGCTTATGGAGTGCTCTCTGAAATAAGTGCTCGTATGGTCGTATTCCACCGGATCAAGTTCTCTCATCACACCAGTCTGTGTTTGTTCAAAAACGAAAGAAATTATGTTATGCTATCATAGTAAGATAACTCCAACTGGACTGAAATAATGAACATGCTGAATGTACATTTCTGTGACTCACTAGATAACATTAGCTTGCTAGCTCAGTGTCTGCTGCCAGGTCAGGAAATATGCACCTCTACCTGTTACAGTGTTCCCTATGGGAAATCAGATTAGCGCCACAAAACCAACCAGTGGACAGAATTATATTACACCGCATTGACATTGGATGGGAAATGGTTTAGGGCTGTTTAGAGAGAGAAATTATTATTATTTTTTATTTTTTTTAAAGCCTATCCAGAAACCATTACCTTAACCTGGGGTGGCAGGTAGCCAAGTGGTTAGAGCTTTGGGCCAGTAACCGAAAATGTTGCTAGATCGAATCCCCGAGCTGACAAGGTAAAAATCTGTCGTCCTGCCCCTGAACAAGGCAGTTAACCCATTGTTCCTAGGCCGTCATTGTAAATGAAAATTTGTTCTTTAACTGACTTGCCTAGTTAAATAAAGGTGAAATAAAAAAGAGGGCACAAACTGCAGAGGAAATGAGAGGGGAGTGGGATTGATGTTGTATTGAGTTAATAAGTGCTTTTTTTATTAAAACAAAGTAACTTGAAGAGTATGCTTTATTTGTTTACATGATGCATAACATTTCAAATGCAAACGGTCTAGGGCTGACCTTGAAAGCACACAACACAGAATACTGTATGTTGAATGAGAGTCTGTGTGAGTGTGGCATAGCACATTCATTGATTTATTTCTGCTTTCGCCAGACAGCTTCCCTACTAAACTGCAGTGCCTGAGACAGCCCATCATCCCATCATCGATCACAGAATCTGCGAGAATGAGAATCTGTTCATAGAGAACATGGCCCGTATTCATGTATGGAGGAGTCAGCAGCTGTCACATTAGTCAACCTAAACCACTGAGAAAATGTGGGTTGAGAGTGATACCGAAATAAGACTGTTGGACTGCTTTCCTGCTTTCATTCCCCTCTTTCCCACTTGTATTGATAATATTCTCTAACCATCTACGCGTCTTCTCAACACTTTCCTTTAGATTTTTAGGTTAGGGTTCATTTTAGACATTAACTCTGATATCTTAAGATTAGGTATTAAAACTCCAAATGTTTTTAAAATTTTAATATTTTTTATTTAACCTTTATTTAACCAGGTAGGCAAGTTGAGAACAAGTTCTCATTTACAATTGCGACCTGGCCATGATAAAGCAAAGCAGTTCGACACATACAACACAGAGTTACACATGGAGTAAAACAAACATACAGTCAATAATACAATAGAAAAATAAGTCTATATACAACGGGAGCAAATGAGGTGAGATAAGGGAGGTAAAGGCAAGAAAAAGGCCATGGTGGCGAAGTAAATACAATATAGCAAGTAAAACACTGGAATGGTAGATTTGCAGTGGAAGAATGTGCAAAGTAGAAATAATGGGGTGCAACAAACATACAGTCAATAATACAATAGAAAAATAAGTCTATATACAACGTGAGCAAATGAGGTGAGATAAGGGAGGTAAAGGAAAGAAAAAGGCCATGGTGGCAAAGTAAATACAATATAGCAACTAAAACACTGGAATGGTAGATTTGCAGTGGAAGAATGTGCAAAGTAGAAATAATGGGGTGCAAAGGAGCAAAATAAATAAATAAATACAGTAGGGGAAGAGGTAGTTGTTTGGGCTAAATTATAGATGGGCTATGTACAGGTGCAGTAATCTGTGAGCTGCTCTGACAGCTGGTGCTTAAAACTAGTGAGGGAGATAAGTGTTTCCAGTTTCAGAGATTGTTGTAGTTCGTTCCAGTCAAAGGCAGCAGAGAACTGGAAGGAGAGGCGGCCAAAGGAGGAATTGGTTTTGGGGGTGACCAGAGAGATATACCTGCTGGAGCGCGTGCTACAGGTGGTTGGTGCTATGGTGAGTTGAGATAAGGGGGGACTTTACCTAGCATGATCTTGTAGATGAGCCAGTGGTTTTGGCGGCGAGTATGAAGCGAGGGCCAGCCAACGAGAGCATATAGGTCGCAGTGGTGGGTAGTATATGGGGCTTTGGTGACAAAATGGATGGTACTGTGATAGACTGCATCCCATTTATTGAGTAGGGTATTGGAGGCTATTTTGTAGATGACATCGCCAAAGTTGAGGATCGGTAGGATGGTCAGTTTTACGAGGGTATGTTTGGCAGCATGAGTGAAGGATGCTTTGTTGCGAAATAGGAATTTAATTAATTAGATTTAACTTTGGATTAGAGATGTTTGATGTGAGTCTGGAAGGAGAGTTTACAGTCTAACCAGACACCTAGGTATTTGTAGTTGTCCACATATTCTAAGTCAGAACCTTCCAGAGTAGTGATGCTGGACGGGCGGGCAGATACAGGCAGTGATCGGTTGAAAAGTATGCATTTAGTTTTACTTGTATTTAAGAGCAGTTGGAGGCCATGGAAGGTGAGCTGTATGGCATTGAAGCTCGTCTGGAGGGTTAACACAGTGTCCAAAGAAGGGCCAGAAGTATACAGAATGATGTCATCTGCGTAGAGGTGGATCAGAGACTCACCAGCAGCAAGAGCGACATCATTGATGTATACAGAGAAGAGAGTCGGCCCAAGAATTGAACCCTGTGGCACCCCCATAGAGACTGCCAGAGGCCCGGACAACAGGCCCTCCGATTTGACACACTGAACTCTATCAGAGAAGTAGTTGGTGAACCAGGCGAGGCAATCATTTGAGAAACCAAGGCTATCGAGTCTGCCGATGAGGATGTGGTGATTGACAGAGTCGAAAGCCTTGGCCAGGTCAATAAATACGGCTGCACAGTAATGTCTCTTATCGATGGCGGTTATGATGTGTTAAGGACCTTTAGCGTGGCTGAGGTGCTCCCATGGTCAGCTCTGAAACCAGATTGCATAGCGGAGAAGGTATGGTGGGATTCAAAATGGTCGGTAATCTGTTGGCTTTCGAAGACCTTAGAAAGACAGGGTAGAATAGATATAAGTCTGTAGCAGTTTGGGTCTAGAGTGTTACCCCCTTTGAAGAGGGGGATGATCGCGGCAGCTTTCCAATCTTTCGGAATCTCAGACGACACGAAAGAGGTTGAACAGGCTAGTAATAGGGGTTGCAACAATTTCGGGAGATAGTTTTAGAAAGAAAGGGTCCAGATTGTCTAGCCCGGCTGATTTGTAGGGGTCCAGACCTCTTTCAGAACATCAGCTGAATGGATTTGGGAGAATGAGAAATGGGGAAGGCTTGGGTGAGTTGCTGTGGGGGGTGCAATGCTGTTGACCAGGGTAGGGGTAGCCAGCTGGAAAGCATGGCCAGCCGTAGAAAAATGCTTATTAAAATTCTTAATTTATAGTGTATTTATCGGTGTTGACAGAGTTCCTATCTTCAGTGCAGTGGGCAGCTGGGAGGAGGTGCTCTTATTCTCCATGGACTTTACAATGTCCCAGAACTTTTTAGAGTTTGTGTTGCAGGAATACATTTCTGCTTGAAAAACCATGGAATAGAGGTAAAAAGTGCCCCTAACCACTAATAGAGAATCAGATTATTTAGTATTTGCCTAATCAGTTTTTTTACCCCCTTTTTCTCCCCAATTTCGTGGTATCCAATTGTTAGTAGTTACTGTCTTGTCTCATCGCTACAACTCCCGATGGGCTCGGGAGAGACGAAGGTTGACAGCCATGCGTCCTCTGAAACACAACCCAACCAAGTCGCACTACTTCTTAACACAGCGCGCATCCAACCCGGAAGCCAGCCGCACCAATGTGTTGGAGGAGGCACTGTGCACCCGCCCCGCCACAGGAGTCGCTAGTGCGTGATTAGACAAGGATATCCCTACCGGCCAAACCCTCCCTAACCCGGACGACGCTAGGCCAATTGTGCGTCGCCCCATGGACCTCCCGGTCGCGGCCGGCTGCGACAGAGCCTGGGCTCAAACCCAGAGTCTCTGGTGACACAGCTAGCACTGCGATGCAGTGCCTTAGACACCTGCGCCACCTGGGTGGCCCCTGCCTAATAGTTTTAAGTTTAAGGGTTGGCTAGTTGCAGCCTAGGTTTATGCTTAGGTCCAAATTCTACCTTTAGCTCCCAGCCTCTCACTTACTTCCGTTGGGGATGGTGTTGCCCCAGCCAGACACCAGGCAGTTCTACACAGTCTGGATATGGCTATTGAGTTCAAGTAAACATTTTATTACACCTACCTAGCAGCGGTCAATAGTTCAACTACCACCAAGGTACTGCGTAATGTAATTATACTGAACAAAAATATAAACGCAAAACATGCAACAATTTCAAATATTTATATGAGGAAATTGAACTAAATTCAGTAGGCCCTAATCTATGGATTTCACATAACTAAGAATACATATATTCATCTGTTGGTCACAGATACCCCCCAAAAAGTATGGTGCGACCACCATTTGCCTCATGCAACGCGACACATCTCCTTCGCATAGAGTCGATCAAGCTGTTGATTGTGGCCTGTAAAATGATGTCTCATTCCTCTTCCATGGCTATGAGAAGTTGCTGGAATTGGCGGGAACTGGAACACGCTGTCATACACATCGATCCCCCATACGACGCCATACACGTTGTCTGCAGTTGTGAGGCCCGTTGGAAGCACTGCCAAATTCTAAGCCTACATCAGTTTAATAAAGCCCTGTCAGCACTTACAACTTGTGGCAGTGGACAGCAGACACCACCCACTGGCTGGAGATCAGGGAGACACCGCAGAAGTGGTAGCCAGTGTTCAGAGACACTTAGAAGGGCATGGAGTGGGCCGGGCACTCATACCCTACGATAACCAACTCATCGCTCTCCTCCACCGGGGTAGCAACTGAAACAAACAGGTGTGGAGTTAAGCTGTACTGATCATATAACTTGTCCTTTTTCGTTTGGGTTTTGTGGGTAGTTGTTTTCTGTTTGGTGTCTGCACCTGACAGGACTGTTTCGGTTTTCCCCTCTTTGTTATTTTGTTTGAGTGTTTTGAGTATTAAATTTATCATGAACCCTTACCACGCTGCGTTTTGGTCCACTCCTTCATATGAAGATCATTACACCCAGAAGATATGTGAGATGATTCCCCAGCAGTTTGTCCATCTCCATAACCCCTATGATGACAAAGGACAACTTGACCAACCAATATTTAGTGAGCATAAATAAACTGGTAACTATCAATGCCTATAATGCACTTTAAAACTAACGTTAATGCTACTTCACTACAATGTTACCGTTATCAGGCCCGTTACAGCATGTTGCATAACATCATCATTAGTACCAAGGCTGGGCATATCATAAGCACCAATTCAATTGTTGTACAAAATGGGCATGTAAATAGCCTACTTATAATGAGTTAATTATCATAAAACTCAATGGGATTCAACCTGTCTTATTCTCTGAGAATCTCATTTTGGTCTCTCCACAGTATATATGTGGCCATTTTATCAATTAATCCACCTCAAGTGGCAGTTTAGAATTAATCTCCAATATAAATGTATATTTAAACAAAACTATATTCAGCAAAAGGCTTAAAATTAATCTAGGTTTAAAGTGAAAACTAAACTTAGATTAGAGGAAGGATTTAATTTAACTAGGGTTCATTTGAAAATTAGTTTGGTGCAACAATATTAATAGATAAACCTTGATTTAATCCAGTTTAAGAGTTAATCCATGTTGGTGCAACCCACCCTTAGTTTCTGGTTGTGTTTGTTTGTTTATAAATCTGTCTGGTGGATCTTGCCTTCGTTCCGGGTAGCGCCTTGGATTGTCTGGAGGCTGCTGCACATCCTCATTGTGTGCTTGCTTCATTATAGCTTCTGCTATAACAGCACCATCATCAACACGTTCTTTCTTTCAGCCTGGGGTCTCTGTACTGCTCCACTGTTCTCTACAGTTCCCTGTGTGTCACTCTCAGGTGCTCTGAGAGTGACAGAGCTCTGTTCTCTCTCGATTGTTGTGCTGTTTTCCGTGGAATGCATTTGGTTAATGTGACGCCGTCACGTTATGCTCACTTGAGAGTGCTCACTTGAACCTGGTAAGTTCTGGATCCCGTTTGTGCTTGTCCGGTCCCTCTTCTCCATTTCCCTCCCCTTCTGTAGTCACGCACTATCACTTCCTCTCCTGTTCGGAGATGGCGTTCCCGGCTGCCGGAGAGCATCTTGGCTTGTTTTTTCAGCACTTCATTACGCCTGTTTAGCTTCTTGTTGTCCAGCTGAGTGTGGAGAGGCTGCCCGAACATCGGTGCTGCTGGGCTTTCATTTGTGGTGGGGTGTTTCGGTAGGAGGCCAGGGACTTGGCTAGTTTTGTTCGCAAGTTCCCCTCATTTCATTTGCTGCATGGAGTCCTTGCTTTAGAGTGTGCACAAAGAGTTCTGCCAGCCCATTTGTGGCAGGGTCGTGCAGAGCTGAGGTTGAGTGTTTTATTCCGTTTCCTGACATGAATCTTGTAAACTCTTCACTTCCGAAAGCTTGCGCATTGTCGCTTACCAGCTGCAGAGACAATCCAAAGCGTGCAAACGTTGTTCTGTGACACTCTATAGTCTGAGTTGAGGTGAGGAGTCGATGCAAAACACCTCTGGCCATTTAGTATATGCATCAACTATAACCAGAAATATGTGCTTTTCAAAGGGGCCGGTGTAGTCCATATTAATTATCTGCCATGGGTCTGTGGGCCATTCCCATGGGTGGACTGGGACAGGAGCAGGCATGTGAAGGGTTTCCAAATATGTGCTACAGTTCTTCGCCACGTTTTCTATCTGATGATCTGGATCGGGCCACCAGAAGTGGCTTCTCATGAGCAGCTTAATTTAGACAATTCCAACATGCTCTTCATGTAGTTGTTGCAAAACCTGATGTTGGCATTTCTGGAGTATCATGACTCTCATTACCCACATCAAACATCCTTGGTACGTTCTAATTTTGTTTCTCCGCTGGAGATACAGTGACAGCTCCTTTTTCAATCAATCAAATGTATTTATAAAGCCCTTCTTACATCAGCTGATGTCACAAAGTGCTTTACAGAAACCCAGCCTAAAAACCCAAACAGAAAGTGATGCAGGTGTAGGAGCACAGTGGCTAGGAAAAACTCCCTAGAAAGACCAGAACCTAGGAAGAAACCTGGAGGGGAACAAGGCTATGAGGGGTGGCCAGTCCTCTTCTGGCTGTGCCGGGTGGAGATTATAACAGAACATGGCCACGATGTTAAAATGTTCATAGATGACCAGCAGGGTCAAATAATAATAATCACAGTGGTTGTTGAGGGTGCAACAGGTCAACACCTCAGGAGTAAATGTCCATTGGCTTTTCATAGCCGATCATTCAGTGTATCTCTACCGCTCCTGCTGTCTCTAGAGAGTTGAAAACAGCAGGTCTGGAACAAGGTAGCACGTCCGGTGAACAGGTCAGGGTTCCATAGCCGCATGCAGAATAGTTGAAACTGGAGCAGCAGCACGACCAGGTGGACTGGGGCAGCAAGGAGTCATCAGGCCAGGTAGTCCCGAGGCATAGTCCTAGGGCTCAGGTCCTCAGAGAGAAAAAAAAGAGAGAGCATACTTAAATTCACACAGGACACTGGATAAAACTGGAGAAATACTCCAGATATAACAGACTGACCCTAGCCACCCGACACTAACTATTGCAGCATAAATACTGGAAGCGGAGACAAGAGGTGTCGGGAGAAACTGCGTCCGACGATACCCCTGGACAGGGCCAAACAGGTAGGATATAACCCCACCCACTTTGCCAAAGCACAGCCCCCACACTACTAGAGGGATATCTTCAACCACCAACTTACTATCCTGAGACAAGGCAGAGTATAGCCCACGAAGATCTTCCCCACGGCACGAACCCAAGGAAGATTATCTTCCCGTACAGGAAGATCACGTCAGTGACTCAACCCACTCAAGTGGGTTAATAACTGTGACAAGTAGAGCCTCAAGCTGAGAGGTATGGAAAATCTCTACTGCATCCACACTCCTTTGTCTTTCTTTTGTACAGGGCAGTCTGGATAATTAATCTGCGTTTGTGTGGAGGGACGACAGCTTAAACTCAATGTAATACATATGACCGGCAAGGAACAAGGTGTATTGCTGTAACCTGGCCGCTGTCATTGCCAGAATGCCTTTCCTTGGACTGAAAATGGAAAGCAACGGCTGGTGATCCGTAACCAGTGTGAAATGCTTGCCATATACAGTGGGGCAAAAAAGTATTTAGTCAGCCACCAATTGTGCAAGTTCTCCCACTTAAAAAGATGAGAGAGGCCTGTAATTTTCATCATAGGGACACTTCAACTCTGACAGACAAAATGAGAAGAAAAAAATCCAGAAAAATCACATTGTAGGATTTTTAATGAATTTATTTGCAAATTATGGTGGAAAATAAGTATTTGGTCACCTACAAACAAGCAAGATTTCTGGCTCTCACAGACCTGTAATTTATTCTTTAAGAGGCTCCTCTGTCCTCCACTCGTTACCTGTATTAATGACACCTGTTTGAACTTGTTATCAGTATAAAAGACACCTGTCCACAACCTCAAACAGTTACACTCCAAACTCCACTATGGCCAAGACCAAAGAGATGTCAAATGACACCAGAAACAAAATTGTAGACCTGCACAAGGCTGGGAAGACTGAATATGCAATAGGTAAGCAGCTTGGTTTGAAGAAATCAACTGTGGGAGCAATTATTAGGAAATGGAAGACATACAAGACCACTGATAATCTCCCTCAATCTGGGGCTCCACGCAAGATCTCACCCCGTGGGGTCAAAATGATCACAAGAACGGTGAGCAAAAACCCCAGAACCACACGGGGGGACCTAGTGAATGACCTGCAGAGAGCTGGGACCAAAGTAACAAAGCCTACCATCATTAACACACTATGCCGCCAGGGACACAAATCCTGCAGTGCCAGACGTGTCCCCCTGCTTAAGCCAGTACCCGTCCAGGCCCGTCTGATGTTTGCTAGAGAGCATTTGGATGATCCAGAAGAAGATTGGGAGAAGGTCATATGGTCAGATGAAACCAAAAAATAACTTTTTGGTAAAAACGCAACTCGTCGTGTTTGGAGGACAAAGAATGCTGAGTTGCATCCAAAGAACACCGTACCTACTCTGAAGCATGGGGGTGGAAACATCATGCTTTGGGGCTGTTTTTCTGCAAAGGGACCAGGACGACTGATCCGTGTAAAGGAAAGAATGAATGGGGCCATGTATCGTGAGATTTTGAGTGAAAACCTCCTTCCATCAGCAAGGGCATTGAAGATGAAACGTGGCTGGGTCTTTCAGCATGACAATGATCCCAAACACACCGTCCGGGCAACGAAGGAGTGGCTTCGTAAGAAGCATTTCAAGGTCCTGGAGTGGCCTAGCCAGTCTTCAGATCTCAACCTCATAAAAAATCTTTGGAGGGAGTTGAAAGTCTGTGTTGCCCAGCAACAGCCCCAAAACATCCCAGCTCTAGAGGAGATCTGCATGGAGGAATGGGCCAAAATACCAGCAACAGTGTGTGAAAACCTTGTGAAGACTTACAGAAAACGTTTGACCTCTGTCATTGCCAACAAAGGGTATATAACAAAGTATTGAGATAAACTTTTGTTATTGACCAAATACTTATTTTCCACCATCATTTGCAAATAAATTCATTATAAATCCTACAATGTGATTTTCTGGATTCTTTTGTCTTTTTCTGGATTTTTTTGTCATTTTGTCTGTCATAGTTGAAGTGTACCTATGATGCAAATTACAGGCCTCTCTCATATTTTTAAGTGGGAGAACTTGAACAATTGGTGGCTGACTAAATACTTTTTTGTCCCACTGTATATGTTTTCATGTCTGTTTACACGGTGTGTTCAATATTCACAGTGCAGGGCGGAAAAAGTATGTGAACCCTTGGATTTAATAACTGGTTGACCCTCCTTTGGCAGCAATAACCTCAACCAAACATTTTCTGTAGTTGCGGATCAGACCTGCACAACAGTCAAGAGGAATTTGACCATTCCTGTTTACAAAACTGTTTCAGTTCAGCAATATTCTTGAGATGTCTGGTGTGAACTGTTCTCGTCATGCCACAGCATCTGAAACCGGGTTGAGGTCAGGACTCTGACTGGGCCACTCCAGAAGGTGTTGAAGCCATTCTGTTGATTTACTTCTGTTTTGGGCCGTTGTCCTGTTAAATCACCCAACTTCTGTTGAGCTTCAATTGGCTGACAAATAGCCTTACATTCTCCTGCGAAATGTTTTGATAAACTTGGGTATTCATTTTTACGTCGGTGATAGCAAGCTGTCCAGGCTCTGAGGCAGCCACAAGTCATGAGACTACCTCCACCATACTTTACATTTGGGATGATGTTTTGATCTTGGTGTGCTGTGCCCTTTTTTCTCCACACATAGTGTTGCGTGTTCCTTCTAAACAACTCAACTGTAGTTTCATCTGTCCACAGAATATCTTGCCAGTAGCGCTGTGGTACATCCAGGTTAAATTTTGCAAACTTCAGACGTGCAGCAAAGTTTTTTTTGGACAGCAGTGGATTCTTCCATGGTGTCCTCCCATGAACACCCATATTTCTCTCCCCAATTTTGTGGTATCCAATTGGTAGTTACAGTCTTGTCCCATCGCTGAAACTCCCGGTCGAGAGCTGTGCGTCCTCTGAAACACAACCCAGCCAAGCCGCATCGCTTATTGACACAATGCCCACTTAACCAGGAAGCCAGCTGCACCAATGTGTCAGAGGAAACACCGTACACCTGGCGACCATGTCGGCGTGTACTGCGCCCGGCCAGCCACAGGAGTCACAAGTGCGTGATGGGACAACAACATCCCTGCCTGCCAAACTCTCCCCTAAGCCGGACGACACCGGGCTAATTGTGCGCCGCCCCATGGCTCCCGGTCGCAGCCGGCTGCGACAGAGCCTGGACTCAAACCAGGATAGCACAGCGCCTTAGACCACTGCGCCACTAGGGAGGCCCTCATGACCACCATTCTTATTTTGTTTTACGTATCGTAGACTCGTCAACAGAGATGTTAGCATGTTCCAGAGATTTCTGTATGTCTTTAGCTGACACTCTAGGTGTCTTCTTAACCTCATTGAGCATTCTTTACTGTGCTCTTGCAGTCATCTTGGCAGGACGGCCACTCCAAGGGACAGTAGCAACAGTGCTGAACTTTCTCTATTTATAGACAATTTGTCTTACCGTGGACTGATGAACATCAAGGCTTTTAGAGATACTTGTGTAACCCTTTCCAGCTTTATGTAAGCCAACAATTCTTCTGAGATCTCTTTTGTTCGAGGCATGGTTCACATCGAGCAATGCTTCTTGTGAATAGCAAACTCAAATTTTGAGTGTTTTTTTATAGGGCAAGGCAGCTTTAACCAACATCTCCAATCTCGTCTCATTGATTGCACTCCAGGTTAGCTGACACCTTACCCCAATTAGCTTTTGGAGAAGTCATTAGCCTAGGGATTCACATACTTTCCCCCCAACCTACACTGTGAATGTTTAAATGATATATTAAAGAAAAGTACAATAATGTGTTTTAGTAGTTTAAGCACACTATGTGTGTCTATTACTGTGACCAATTTATGCAGAAATCCAGGTAATTCCAATGGGTTCACATACTTTTTCTTGCCACTGTACATATGAGATGGGTAATGCAAGACATGTAAACATTATTAAAGTGTTCCATTTCTGTATGTAGGCAGCAGCCTCTTTGGCTGTTTAATAGTTTGATGGCCTTGAGATAGAAGCTGTTTTTCAGTCTCTTGGTCCCAGCTTTGATGCACCTGTACTGACCTTGCCTTCTGGATGGTAGCGAAGTAAACAGGCAGTGGCTCGGGTGGTTGTTGTCCTTGATCTTTTTGACCTTCCTGTGACATTGGGTCCTGTAGGTGTCCTGGAGGGCAGGTAGTTTGCCCCCAGTGATGCGTTGTGCAGACCGCACCACCCTCTGGAGACCCCTGCGGTTGTGGGCGGTGCAGTTACCGTACCAGGTGGTGATACAGCCCGACAGGATGCTCTCAATTGTGCATCAGTAAAAGTGTGTGAGTTTCATGTGGATAGGGGGGTGTTCACTCTGCGGTTTCTTAAAGTCCACGAACATCTCCTTTGTTTTGTTGACATTAAGTGAGAGGTTATTTTCCTGATACCACACACCTCCTCCCTGTAGGCCATCTAGTCGTTGTTGGTAATCAAGCCTACTACTGTTGTTTCATCTGCAAATTGATGATTGAGTTGGAGGCGTGCATGGCCACGCAGTCATGGGTGAACAGGGAGTACAGGAGGTGGCTGAGCACGCACCCTTGTGAGGCCCCAGTGTTGAGGATCAGCGAAGTGGAGATGTTGTTTCCATCCTTCACCACCTGGGGGGTGGCTCGTCAGAAAGTCCAGGACCCAATTGCACAGGGCAGGGTTGAGACCCTGCATATACCCTGACTCTGTTGCACAGAACGCAAGAGAAGTGACACTATTTCCCTAGTTAAAATAAATTCATGTTAGCAGGCAATATTAACTAAATATGCAGGCTTAAAAATATATACTTGTGTACTGATTTTAAGAAAGGCGTTGATGTTTATGGTTAGGTACACATTGGTGCAAGCGCGAATGCGCTTGTTAAATCACCCGTTTGGCGAAGTAGGCTGTGATTCAATGATAAATTAACAGGCACCACAATGATTATATGCAACACAGGACAAGCTAGATAAACTAGTAATATCATCAACCATGTGTAGTTAACTAGTGATTATGTTAAGATTGTTTTTTATAAGATAAGTTTAATGCTAGCTAGCACCTTAACTTGGCTTCTTGCTGCACTCGCATAACAGGTAGTCAGCCTGCCACGCAGTCTCCTCGTGGAGTGCAATGTAATCGGCCATAACTGGTGTCCAAAAATGCCGATTACCGATTATTATGAAAACTAGAAAATCAGCCCTAATTATTCGGCCATTCCAATTAATAGGTCGACCTCTAGTACAACATCTCCTATACACTTCCTTATAAACTCACTCACCGAATCAGCGTATACCGTCGATATTATTCTCTGAGGCTACCTAGAACATATCCCAGTCCGCTTGATCAAAACAGTCTTGAAGCGTGGATTCCGATTTGGTCAGACCAGCCGGAATCCACGCTTCAAGATTGTTTTGATCACGTGGACTGGGACATGTTCCGGTGGCAGCGTCATACTCTGGGGATGTTTTTCAGCGGCAGGTACTCTGAGAATCCAGGTAAAGATGAACAGAGCAAAGTACAGTATTCCTTGATGAAAACCTGCTCCAGAGTACTCAGGACCTCAGACTGGGGTGAAGGTTCACCTTCCACAGGACAAAAACCCTAAGCACACAGCCAAGAGAGCGTAAGAGTGGCTTCGGGACAAGTTTCTGAATGTCCTTGAGTGGCCCAACCAGATCCCGATCGAACAAACTCCACAAATACAGGTGTGCCAAGCTTGTAGCATCATACACAAGACTCAAGGCTGGAATTGCTACCAAAAAGGTGCTTCAACAAAGTACTGAGCAGACTAGGGTCTGAATACTTACTAAATGTGATATTTATTTTTTTGTTTACATTTGCAAAAATGTCTTTGTGTCCAAACTTGACTGGTACTGTATATACTTCTTTATGTTACTATTTTCTACATTGTAGAATAAAAGGTTAGACATCAAAACTATTAAAGAACACATTGAGTCATGATTATTTATTTAATCCATTTTAGAATAAGGCTGTAATGTAACAATGTGGAAAAAGGGGTCTGAGTACACTGTGTGTGTATATATATATACACATATATATATATATATATATATATATATCACACACACACACACACATATATGTATACATATATATACACACACATACAGTGGGGCAAAAAAGTATTTAGTCAGCCACCAATTGTGCAAGTTCTCCCACTTAAAAAGATGAGACAGGCCTGTAATTGTCATAGGTTAACTTCAACTATGACAGACAAAATGAGAAAAAAAATCCAGAAAATCACATTGTAGAATTTTTTATGAATTTATTTGCAAATTATTGGGGAAAATAAGTATTTGGTCACCTACAAACAAGCAAGATTTCTTTACATAGTTGAATGTGCTGACAACAAAATCACACAAAAATTATCAATGGAAATCAAATTTATCAACCTATGGAGGTCTGGATTTGGAGTCACACTCAAAATTAAAGTGGAAAACCACACTACAGGCTGATCCAACTTTGATGGAATGTCCTTAAAACAAGTCAAAATGAGGCTCAGTAGTGTGTGTGGCCTCCACGTGCCTGTATGACCTCCCTACAATGCCTGGGCATGCTCCTGATGAGGTGGCGGATGGTCTCCTGAGGGATCTTCTCCTGGACTAAAGCATCTGCTAACTCCTGGACAGTCTGTGGATGGAGCGAGACATGATGTCCCAGATGTGCTCAATTGGATTCAGGTCTGGGGAACGGGCGGGCCAGTCCATAGCATCAATGCCTTCCTCTTGCAGGAACTGCTGACACACTCCAGCCACATGAGGTCTAGCATTGTCTTGCATTAGGAGGAACCCAGGGCCAACCACACCAGCATATGGTCTCACAAGGGGTTTGAGGATCTCATCTCGGTACCTAATGGCAGTCAGGCTACCTCTGGCGAGCACATGGAGGGCTGTGCGGCCCCCCCAAAGACCGCCAAACCGGTCATGCTGGAAGATTTTGCAGGCAGCAGAACGTTCTCCACAGCGTCTCCACTGTCACATGTGCTCAGTGTGAACCTGCTTTCATCTGTGAAGAGCACAGGGTGCCAGCGGCGAATTTGCCAATCTTGGTGCTGTAAGCACAACCCCCACCTGTAGACGTCGGGCCCTCATACCACCCTCATGGAGTCTGTTTCTGACCGTTTGAGCAGACATGCACATTTGTGGCCTGCTGGAGGTCATTTTGCAGAGCTCTGGCAGTGCTCCTCCTTGCACAAAGGCGGAGGTAGCGGTCCTGCTGCTGGGTTGTTGCCCTCCTCCACATCTCCTGATGTACTGGCCTGTCTCCTGGTAGCGCCTCCATGCTCTGGACACTACGCTGACAGACACAGCAAACCTTCTTGCCACAGCTCGCATTGATGTTCCATCCTGGATGAGCTGCACTACCTGAGCCACTTGTGTGGGCTGTAGACTGCGTCTCATGCTACCACTAGAGTGAAAGCACCGCCAGCATTCAAAAGTGGCCAAAACATCAGCCAGGAAGCATAGGAACTGAGAAGTGGTCACCACCTGCAGAACCACTCCTTTATTGGGGGTGTCTTACTAATTGCCTATAATTTCCACCTGTTGTCTATTCCATTTGCACAACAGCATGTGAAATTTATTGTCAATCAGTGTTGCTTCCTAAGTGGACAGTTTGATTTCACAGAAGTGTGATTGTGTTGTTTAAGTGTTCCTTTTATTTTTTTTTGAGCTATATATATATATATATAGCTCAAAAAATATATATATATATTTTATATATACAGACAAGTGTCTATACAAATATATATACAGACAAGTGTGTGTGTATATGGATACGTATATATAGATATATACACATATAATAGATATTGAATCAAAAACCAACATTTCAACATCTTTATTAAGCCAAGTATATCATAAATAAAAAAAAGTGCTTAGAAAAAAATAAACAGGTTTAGAATTTTTTTATACAACTATGTACAGACAAAGTCAAGGTAACAGAACAATGTTCATTCAATACGCAGTGAAATAAACAGTCCTACGGCAACACACTGCATTTATTCAGTACTCTGGGGTAGAGACCCTTCCAAACCCAAAACATGTCGATTGTGTCCTTTGTTGCATGCACTGCCAGCTCAGTGCCCTAAAATGGGGTTGCACAGCATGAGTTGGAAACCAAGAGCAAGTTACAATATCCATACTAGCATACCACTTAGAATGAAAGGCTCTATTGGCCATGCATTCTACGTAGTTTACTACAGTCAGTGCTTGACTGGGGCAAGAACAAACAGAAAAAGAGTTCCAATACCTCAAGCACTGGCTGAAGTAGTTATTGTAAGAGAGCCCAAACATTATCTTCTCTTGTCTTGAGGTAATATACCTGTGAGAGACAGGGGAGAGGATTGGTCACTGTTAGGTAAGTAGAAGAGGAACACACAGAAGGGTAAAGGACGACAATTTGAGCATAGGCTACGACCAGGTATTGTACTGTAAGCTTCATGCCCGTTTAAAATTAGTGGGTGTTCACTACCGAATATAAACCAGGTTAATATTTGACATCACCACATTTTTTCTCATTAGCATTTTGATTATACATGTATATGAATATACATGAATACATATACAAATTGGGTTGTAAAATTATAGTTGACTTATCAAAGCAGTTTTTATCATCACCTCAAACCAGATTACATTCCCCAGTATTAAAGTCTGGATAATCAAGAACAAAACGGCACAAAAACAATAGTGGGGGAAAAAAGTATACCTGGCAGACTAAAAACATCTTTCATTATTTCTTTCTAGAGGGGTGCAACAAGATATGTTTTCACAGAAATTAAATTCTAATTTCAAGTACATGGGAGAAATTAGTGGAGAACCAGTTTAAAAGGTAGACTCAGCGATATGACGGAGTTGCAGAAAGTAAACAGCATAGTGGGTCAATTTCCAACTAAGAGCGTTGAAGCGTGAGGCTCAACGTCTCCGCTGTTTTTGTGCCCTGGCTACCACGCTGTAACAGCGTGAATCTAACCCGTACGCACATACTGTGTGTGTGACTGTGTGAAATCGAAGTCTTGCATCTCAATATCTGCAGTGGTGATCGTAGCAACGTCACTGAGTCTACCTTTATTAAAACCATAAGTGAAAGTATCCTTTAGGGTAGTTGAACAGCACCTTCATATAAGTACAACAAAAGGAACAACAACCTGAACCTGCTCATAAGAGTCTCTGGCCATGTCCTAAATGTCACCCCATTCCCCATTGGCCCTGTTCTAAAGTAGTGCACTATATATGGAACAGGGTGTCATTTGGGACACATTCTGTTATAATGGTCTCCATAATATCGACATGGGCAATTAAAATATAGCTGCTCTAAAATGTATACTGGAGGTGGCTAGGGTCAAAGTAAAAAAACAAAACAGGCTTTTTTTATTTTAAGTACAGCAATGCTCACGCTTATGGCCATTGAAAATAAGGTGCTAAAATCGTATTCTCCTCAACTCGAGTGTAGCCTTGTACTGTCATAGCTACAGTACAATAACATGGAATTCCTCTTAAAACAGAGTAATCTGAATGATGACAAACTGAAATGATCAACCCCATCTCTGGTCTAAGTGATAAGCAACTGTGGAATATTTACCCTCATTTTCAGCAGAGGCCATTGGCAACTGATTCAAGAACGTAGACAAACCAAGCGAGTGGCCCATGAGATGGTGTAATGTCACCAGTGGCCTAAAGTACTGAGGTCTGAATCAACTGGGTTTCTTTGCAGGCCTAGAATAGATGCCTGTAGCGGTACACCATAGAATTTAGGAAAACCTACTCCGGGATATGTCCACCAGTCTGTCTTTAAATTAAAAAGTGTCATATCAGTCCGTCTTTAAAGTAAACTATCTACGGAGGGTTCCGAATCGGAGGTTCCGATTCGTCAGTACTTATCGGTAACGCCACCCTTATGACCACGTCATTGCGTCTCCCAGTCTCCCTTGAAGAATTCAAGTACTCCAACATTAATCTGTTTGCTAGGTTGGTCTTCTAGTTGAGGAAGCGGCGGCAGCGCCTGGCGGCACAGTTGCAGTGCAGCTTGCTGCTGTCGTCCTCGATGGGGAACTTGTAGTCGTAGGTGAGCTCCTCGCCGCGGTAGATCTTACGCAGGGCGAAGATGACTATGTGCTTGTGGCTGTCGACGAGGATGACACGCGAGTAGCAGTTGGGCTCGCATGAGTGGTTGATGAAACGGGCGGCGTTGCCGTGCATGGTGGCGTCAACCACATCAAAGTCATCAATGCGGAACATGTAACAGCCGATACCCTGACAAGGAGATGAGAGGATTTTAGAAGACAAAGATGATAGTACTTTTTTAATCCGCCCAAGGGGACATTTTTTGTGCTAGCTATAAAAACAACAAATACACAACTGAGACACTAAAATCCACACATCATGAATGCAAGTGCTCAGATTAAAATGTATCATCGCAAATGTTAAAAGATATTTAGTTATTGAATGAAATGAGATGCACAGCTGTATTTTTTTGCATAGCTGTATTTTCTGAAATGAAATGCATTGCTGTATTTTCCTTTGTATTCAACCTAAACATCCGCAGCACAACCAGTTTCTGTAAACTGCTTGTTTACAGTTAACTCCGGTGATTTTGTTGACCAACCTTGCTGTCATAGTATTTCTCTCTCTTGTCTGTGAGAACCGCACGGATGACATTGCCTGCGTACTCGATCACCATCTCCCCTGCCTCAATGTTCCTCTTGCAGAACAGACCACGTCCGTGAATTTCAGACCTAGGATAAGGAGAATATATTTTAAACAGTGAAAGAGAAAAAAAGTATGAAGTATTTTCCCCCCAACAAAACAAAGTAATCATAATAATATTAGAACATTTAAAAATATAGTTTCTTAGTGACCTGTAAACCCCCACTGCTTCCTTGGAGGTCTTCTCCAGGTGTCTGAAGCGCATGGCCATGGGAAGCTCTGTGCTGGTGGCTCGTCTATGAGATAGGAACATGGAGAATACTGTAGGTTAGAACTTACAAATAGAACTTACAAATACAATTAAATGACAGCATGATCTCAATGGTAATTGTGGAGTTGTCTAACCTGGTGGATTTCAGTAGGACGTCATCGTCCTCCTCCTCACATGGCATCGACATGATGTCAGGCAGCTGTCTGTGTTGAGACGCCAAGAAGTTGAACATGTCGAAGGTTGACTTCCTGTGAGCGGACAGAGGCAGAGAGGGAGTTAGTCATAACTACAGTAATGTAATGTTCTAAATGTAGGGGATGTAGAATTCAGGTTACAAAATAGAAATTCAGATTGAATTACATAAGCTTAAAAATGAGAATCACCTCTACATTCCAATAAGAGAAAGTTATGGAAGATGGCCCAGACATCAAAATGCCTATTTTAACCACAGACATCAGTGCTTGGTTCTTACCGCGTGTAGACCTCAGCGCGGGCGCAACCGCTGGGGTTGATGGGCAGCTCGTCGTCAGGGGTATCAGAGTGGTGGAAGCGGAAGCGGTGTTGTTTACAGCTGGCGGCACCCTGTAGCTGCTCCAGTAGGAAGATGACAGCGTCGTGGAGCAGGCCCAGAACCCGCGCCCCGATCACCCCGCCCAGGGGTAACGCCTTCAGATGGAACCCTGCTCGGGCCTCCAGGACGCCGTCGATCACCGCTCGCCACGCCACTGAGGGAGCGAGAGTAGAGAAAAAAGGTGGATATGAATAACAAAATAAAATGCTATACTACATAGGGTCAGTTTACTGGACACACATTAAGCCTAGTCCTGTACTTAAAAGCCAGTTCAACAGATTCTGCATAGAAAATGCTTTTGCATACAAATAGGAATAGCTACAGTGGCTTGCAAAAGTATTTAACCCCCTTGGCATTTTTCCTATTTTGTTGCCTTACAACCTGGAATTAAAATTTGTTTTTGGGGGGTTTGCATCATTTGATTTACACAACATGCCTACCACTTTGAAGATGCAACATTTTTGGGGGGCTGAAATAAGACAAACTGAACTTATGTGCATAACTATTCACCCCCCAATATTATGTAGAGCCACCTTTTGTAGCAATTACAGCTGCAAGTCTCAAATCTCTGGAAGACAAATACGTTTCCCTCAAGAATTTCCTTGTATTTTGCACCATCCCCATCATTTCTTCAAATCTGACCAGTTTCCCAGTCCCTGCCAATGAAAAACATCCCCACAGCATGATGCTGCCACCACCATGCTTCATCAGGGTTATGAGAGGTGTTTTCCTTGGTCAAAAATCTCAATTTGAGTTTCATCTGACCAGAGTACCTTCTCCCATATGTTTGAGGAGTCTTCCACATGCCTTTTGCGGAACACCAAACGTGTTTGCTTATTTTTTTATTTAAGCAATGGCCTTTTTCTGGCCACTCTTCCGTAAAACCCAGCTCTGTGGAGTATGGCTTAAAGTGGTCCAATGGACAGATACTCCAATCTCCGCTGTGGAGCTTTGCAGCTCCTTCAGGGTCAACTATGGTCTCTTGTTGCCTCTCTGATTAATGCCCTTCCTGCCCGGCCCATGAGTTTTGGTGGGCGGCCCTCTATTGGCAGGTTTGTTGTGGTGCCATATTCTTCTAATTCTTTATAACGATTTAATGGTGTTCCGTGGGATGTTCAAAGTTTTGGATATTTTTTTTTAACCCAACCCTGATCTGTACTTCTCCACAACTTTGTCCCTGACCTGTTTGGAGAGCTCCTTGGTCTTCATTTTTATTTTTTATTTTTTTATTTCACCTTTATTTAACCAGGTAGGCAAGTTGAGAACAAGTTCTCATTTACAATGGCGACCTGGCCAAGATAAAGCAAAGCAGTTCGACAGATACAACGACACAGAGTTACACATGGAGTAAAACAAACATACAGTCAATAATACAGTATAAACAAGTCTATATACAATGTGAGCAAATGAGGTGAGAAGGGAGGTAAAGGCAAAAAAGGCCATGGTGGCAAAGTAAATACAATATAGCAAGTAAAACACTGGAATGGTAGTTTTGCAATGGAAGAATGTGCAAAGTAGAAATAAAAATAATGGGGTGCAAAGGAGCAAAATAAATAAATAAATTAAATACAGTTGGGAAAGAGGTAGTTGTTTGGGCTAAAATTATAGGTGGGCTATGTACAGGTGCAGTAATCTGTGAGCTGCTCTGACAGTTGGTGCTTAAAGCTAGTGAGGGAGATAAGTGTTTCCAGTTTCAGAGATTTTTGTAGTTCGTTCACTGGAACGCAGAGAACTGGAAGGAGAGGCGGCCAAAGAAAGAATTGGTTTTGGGGGTGACTAGCGAGATATACCTGCTGGAGCGTGTGTTACAGGTGGGAGATGCTATGGTGACCAGCGAGCTGAGATAAGGGGGGACTTTACCTAGCAGGGTCTTGTAGATGACATGGAGTCAGTGGGTTTGGCGACGAGTATGAAGCGAGGGCCAGCCAACGAGAGGGTACAGGTCGCAATGGTGGGTAGTATATGGGGCTTTGGTGACAAAACGGATTGCACTGTGATAGACTGCATCCAATTTGTTGAGTAGGGTATTGGAGGCTATTTTGTAAATGACATCGCCAAAGTCGAGGATTGGTAGGATGGTCAGTTTTACAAGGGTATGTTTGGCAGCATGAGTGAAGGATGCTTTGTTTCGAAATAGGAAGCCAATTCTAGATTTAACTTTGGATTGGAGATGTTTGATATGGGTCTGGAAGGAGAGTTTACAGTCTAACCAGACACCTAAGTATTTGTAGTTGTCCACGTATTCTAAGTCAGAGCCGTCCAGAGTAGTGATGTTGGACAGGCGGGTAGGTGCAGGTAGTGATCGGTTGAAGAGCATGCATTTAGTTTTACTTGTATTTAAGAGCAATTGGAGGCCACGGAAGGAGAGTTGTAGGGCATTGAAGCTTGCCTGGAGGGTTGTCCAAAGAAGTGCCGGAAGTATACAGAATGGTGTCGTCTGCGTAGAGGTGGATCAGAGACTCACCAGCAGCAAGAGCGACCTCATTGATGTATACAGAGAAGAGAACCCTGTGGCACCCCCATAGAGACTGCCAGAGGTCCGGACAGCAGACCCTCCGATTTGACACACTGAACTCTATCAGAGAAGTAGTTGGTGAACCAGGCGAGGCAATCATTTGAGAAACCAAGGCTGTCGAGTCTGCCGATGAGGATGTGGTGATTGACAGAGTCGAAAGCCTTGGCCAGATCAATGAATACGGCTGCACAGTAATGTTTCTTATCGATGGCGGTTAAGATATTGTTTAGCACCTTGAGCGTGGCTGAGGTGCACCCATGACCAGCTCTGAAACCAGATTGCATAGCAGAGAAGGTATGGTGAGATTCGAAATGGTCGGTAATCTGTTTGTTGACTTGGCTTTCGAAGACCTTAGAAAAGGCATGGTAGGATAGATATAGGTCTGTAGCAGTTTGGGTCAAGAGTGTCCCCCCCTTTGAAGAGGGGGATGACCGCAGCTGCTTTCCAATCTTTGGGAAGACGACACGAAAGAGAGGTTGAACAGGCTAGTAATAGGGGTGGCAACAATTTCGGCAGATAATTTTAGAAAGAAAGGGTCCAGATTGTCTAGCCCGGCTGATTTGTAGGGGTCCAGATTTTGCAGCTCTTTCAGAACATCAGCTGAATGGATTTGGGAGAAGGAGAAATGGGGAAGGCTTGGGCGAGTTGCTTTTGGGGGTGCAGTGCTGTTGACCGGGGTAGGAGTAGCCAGGTGGAAAGCATGGCCAGCCGTAGAAAAATGCTTATTGAAATTCTCAATTATGGTGGATTTTTCAGTGGTGACAGTGTTTCCTATCTTCAGTGCAGTGGGCAGCTGAGAGGAGGTGTTCTTATTCTCCATGGACTTTACAGTGTCCCAGAACTTTGAGTTAGTGTTGCAGGAAGCACATTTCTGCTTGAAAAAGCTAGCCTTGGCTTTTCTAACTGCCTGTGTATAATGGTTTCTAGCTTCCCTGAACAGCTGCATATCACGGGGGCTGTTCGATGCTAATGCAGAACGCAATAGGATGTTTTTGTGTTGGTTAAGGGCAGTCAGGTCTGGGGAGAACCAAGGGCTATATCTGTTCCTGGTTCTAAATTTCTTGAATGGGGCATGTTTATTTAAGATGGTTAGGAAGGCATTTAAAAAAAAATCCCAGGCATCCTCTACTGACGGGATGAGATCAATATCCTTCCAGGATACCCCGGCCAGGTCGATTAGAAAGGCCTGCTCGCTGAAGTGTTTCAGGGAGCGTTTTACAGTGATGAGTGGAGGTCGTTTGACCGCTGACCCATTACGGATGCAGGCAATGAGGCAATGATCGCTGAGATCTTGGTTGAAGACAGCAGAGGGGAAGTTGGTTAGGATGATATCTATGAGGGTGCCTGTGTTTAAGGCTTTGGGGAGGTACCTGGTAGGTTCATTGATAATTTGTGTGAGATTGAGGGCATCAAGTTTAGATTGTAGGATGGCTGGGGTGTTAAGCATGTTCCAGTTTAGGTCGCCTAGCAGCACGAGCTCTGAAGATAGATGGGGGGCAATCAGTTCACATATGGTGTCCAGAGCACAGCTGGGGGAAGAGGGTGGTCTATAGCAGGAGGCAACGGTGAGAGACTTGTTTTTAGAGAGGTGGATTTTTAAAAGTAGAAGTTCAAATTGTTTGGGTACAGACCTGGATAGTAGGACAGAACTCTGCAGGCTATCTTTGCAGTAGATTGCAACACCGCCCCCTTTGGCAGTTCTATCTTGTCTGAAAATGTTGTAGTTTGGAATTAAAATTTCTGAATTTTTGGTGGTCTTCCAAAGCCAGGATTCAAAGCCAGGACACAGCTAGAACATCCGGGTTGGCAGAGTGTGCTAAAGCAGTGAATAGAACAAACTTAGGGAGGAGGCGTCTAATATTAACATGCATGAAACCAAGGCTATTACGGTTACAGAAGTCGTCAAATGAGAGCGCCTGGGGAATAGGAGTGGAGCTAGGCACTGCAGGGCCTGGATTCACCTCTACATCGCCAGAGGAACATAGGAGGAGTAGAATAAGGGTGCGGCTAAAAGCAATAAGAATTGGTCATCTAGAACAGAGAGTAAAAGGAGGTTTCTGGGGGCGATAAAATAGCATCAAGGTATAATGTACAGACAAAGGTATGGTAGGATGTGAATACAGTGGAGGTAAACCTAGGTATTGAGTGATGGAGAGATAGTCTCTAGAATCATCATTGAAACCAGGAGATGTCATTGCATGTGTGGGTGGTGGAACTAACAGGTTGGATAAGGTATAGTGAGCAGGACTACAGGCTCTACAGTGAAATAAGCCAATAAACACTAACCAGAACAGCAATGGACAAGACATATTGATATTAAGGAGAGGCATGCTTAGTCGAGTGATCAAAAGGGTCCAGTGAGTGGAGAGGTTGGTTGGGGGTCTCGGCGATTTAGACAGCTAGCCAGGCCATCGGTAGCAAGCTAGCATAGGATGGAGGTCTGTTGTTAGCCACCTCTTGCGTTCCGTCAGTAGATTAGTGGGGTTCCGTGTGGTAGAGGGGATTAATCCAAATCACACAACAACAAAAATAAAAACAATAGATATAGTTATAGAGGCCCAAGAAGAAAACATAATAATAATAAAAATAAATAAATTGTCTGATTGTCTATTCAGATAGCAGCCGGTAAGACAGCTAACGGTTAGCAGGCCGCAGATGGGCGTTCAGGTAACGTCGCGACGGAGGAGCCAGCCGGATCTCCTTCGGGTAGATAACGTCGGCAGTCCAGTTGTGAAGGCCCGGTGGGGCTCCGCGTAGGCAGTAAGACGGGTCCGGATAGGTGACTGCAGCCCAGGAGTGATTGACGGAGCTGGCTAGCTCCGGAATAATTGATGTTTGCTCCGGAATCGACGAAAGCCGATAGTCACACGGATAGCAGCTAGCTAGCTGTGAGATCCGGGTATGAATGTCCAGAGAGCAGTTGAAATCCAGGGACATGGAGAGAAAAAAATTGGTCCGGTATGTTCCGTTCCGAGCCGCGCTGCACAAAACTGGCGATAGATTCGAGCTAAAGGATAGCTGATGACCACAAATCGTGGTTAGCTGAATACTAACGATTTGCCAGTAAAGAAGCTAACTAGCTTCTGAACTAGCTTCTGGATTAGCTTCTGGGCTAGCTTCTGGCTAGCTTCTTGGAGTTTCTGGCTAGCTTCTTGGAGGATTACAGATTTGAGGTAAATAATACTTTTTTATAAATATAAATTGGTGAGGCGGGTTGCAGGAGAGTGTTTTGAAGATGAGTTGATGGAAAATAAAAAAATGTATGTGATAAAAGGTGCCCCTTGCTTAGTGGTGTTGCAGACTCTGGGGCCTTTCAGAGCAGGTGTATATATACACTGAGATCATGTGACACTTAAAGTCCACCTGTGTTCAATTAACTAATTAGGTGACTTCTGAAGGTAATTGGTTGCACCAGATCTTATTTAAGGGAGTGAATACATATATATAGCAAAGGGAGTGAATACATATACACGCACCACTTTTCCGTAGATTTTTTCTTCAATTTTTTTTCCTTTTCATTTCACCAATTTGGACTCTTTTGTGTATGTCCATTACATTTAATCCAAATAAAAATCCATTTAAATTACAGGTTGTAATGCAAAATAGTTACTTTTGCAAGGCACTGTATAGCTTAAACTAAACAGCTACTGTTTCTGTAGTTGGGCTGAGATTCTTACCCTCTATGCTGTCTGCCTGTACATGGAAGCCGTCGTCACTGGTGATCTCAAAGCGCAGGTGGGGCTGGTTCCTGTGGACAAACCTGGTCTTGTCCTGTTTAGGTGGCGACGTGTCCTCGTCAGAGCTGAAACCTGAGAGGTTTGAAGTGTGTTAAGACAGGAAGGTTACATTTATTTAAAAAAAAAGTCAAATGAGAAATATTTATTAACATTCAGAATAAATGTCAAATATTGGTTTTGGGTGTTTTTTGTTTGTTTTAAGAGTAAAACCGCTCAATGCGGAATGTATACAATGTTGCCCACCTGAGTAGGGGCCCCAGTCAGAGAGATCTCCATGGCGGGCACTGACCCAGACGTGGGTTTTCCCATGGATATTACTGCTACTCTGAGTGGTGGTGCTGCTGCTGGGTGGACGTAGAGTGCGGTTGGGCTGACATGCCATCTGAGGTATGAGAGGTGGTCTATAAGACAGGACACACAGACATGGTGTTATATTAAGAGTTTAGATATCCCTATTCTACTGAAGGCTTCTAAGGGAAGACACCCATGAAAAGGACAACAATGAATGGGATCTTATTGGCATTGGGCCAACCATATACACAATTGCAAATACCACTCAATTGGGCAGCTGTTGGTCAAAAATATATTGCAAGTGGAACATGTCAAATGCCAAGTGTTATAAACCAAAAATCCAAAAGGTGGTTTAGTGCCACCTGAAAGTCAGGTCTCAAGAGTGAAATCTTCTAAATGTTAAAACCTTGTAAAAAGTGTTTCAATTTTGGTCAATTATACATATATAGGAACCATATGGACATAGATTTTTCCTATTTTATGCAAGTTGTCATATGTCAATGTTTTGTCCATTTGCCATATATGATCATAGGAAGTTGGCTTCGGAACCCAAAAGTCAGTGAACCGTCTACAAATGGCATATATAATGTTGAGATGGCCTATATACTGACCAAATTATATATCATTATGTTAAGCCTTCAATCAACCTAGAAGGTATATTTGTCATGTTTCATCATAGGAAGTCAGAATTTCTCATTGGTGTTGATTCAACATCCTTATGGATATACATTGACAATGGAAGAGCATGTTCACATTGAAAATATAGCATGTGTAATGGACACTATCCAATAGCAATATATTGGCAATGGACACTGTTCAACTGCAGTATAACATGTTAAGACTGGCAATGTATTATATGCATTGGATGCTGTCCATTAGCAATACATTAAAATGGGAATTTACCATCATGAATTGAACATGCTCTAATATATTGCTGAAATGCCCAATTGTCTGGTTCGCTGAACTCGGGATGGCCTAGCAGTGATAGTGGTTCCTCTCCATCGCTCGTTGGAGTTGATGTCTTCCTGTCCATTTGGTGATGGTAAATCCCTAATTAAATGTATTGGAAATGTACACTGTCCATTAGCAATACATTAAAATGGGAATTTACCATCACAAATGAGATATGCTCTAATATATTGCTGAAATGCCCAAATGACTGGTTCATTGAACTCGGGTGGCCTAGCAATGATAGTGGTTCCTCTCCATCGCTCGTTGGTGTTGATTTCAGCCTGTCCATTTGGTGATGGTAAATCACTGTTTAAACTTATTGGAAATAGACACTGCCCCTATGACCCAAATGTAAGGCACTTCCGGTTGTCACAGGAAGCTGAGTGTAAACATATCTTCATTGTGACACCCATATACAGAATCCTGAGTGTCAAGTCTTTACATTAAGAACAGACTGATTTAAATAGGGTCGAATGCAGTGTTTTTCACTAACTGCAGGGAGTGAAATCAAAATCAACACAGGTAATCCTTAGAGTGGCCTGATGGGTTGTCATTGAAGACAGTTTTCTATGGCAACCATAATCCACATGGGCATCAGGCTGAAGTTAGGGCAGCAGACAATGTATTGCTATGGGAAGAGATATCAGATCAACTGTTGGAAGAAATACTCCATGTTTTCACTGTTAAGGGTTAATTCCACATGGTCAAGGTTAGGCTTGCACAGATTGGGAGGACCATAGGAACATTCCTGTGGTTGAATTGCACTTCCAGCCTCAACGGTTCTGCCGCTGTAACCCAAAAGCACCTCAAATTTAGGTCAGGCTTAATTTTTGGCATACTTTTTTTGCACGGTCACTGAGGTCAGACCGAGTGAGCTACGATCAAGTGGAGCACCTTGTTGAACTCGACACGGTTCAACGATGGTGATGCCATATGTTTCTCTTTCTGTGATGGTTTCAGCCTGCTCATTTGTTAATAAAATGCATACTTCCCCTTTAGGATATGAAGGGGACTATTCTATCTTTTCATGTTGATATCTGTAGAGGTACAGGTGACCCTGCACACGTGGCATAGAAATTTAGAAAATTGCCTGCACAGATGCAGAGTTAGAGAATAACCTGTAAACCCATGTTATCCTTAGGGAGAAACTTGGATGTGTCAAACTACATGAACCGGCGAGCGCAGCTATAATAACTCTGGCTTATCCACCCGATGACCCCAGTCGAAAACAGCATCTGTGTGATCCAGAGGCCGTAATGTCAAAAGCATGTCAATATAACTACTAGTCAGGCTTAATTTCGGGCCTACTATTTGCACGGTCGCTGCGGTCAGACCGAGCGACCTATGGTCAAGTGGGGCACCTCGAACTCGGCACGGCCTAGAGACTAAGGTGATGCCATTTACCAACACGTTAGTGTTGATTCCAGCCTGTCCATTTGGTGATGGTTCATAACTGTTTAAACTTCAGTCAGCCACTTCAGTCAGCCATCCATCAGTCAATAAGATATCATACTGACACCAAACTGTTACATACCGACACCAAACCCACGTTGTCCAACTCGTTTAGAATCCAACTATCGCATATTTCAGATCCGTGCTAAAATTCACAGCGCCTTCTGTTAAAACCATTAAAAAAACGTAAAACACGTAGTTACGTTCTAGCTGCGGGTCCAGTTCTGACATGATGTGTAGGCCTAGCTGAGGCGACCCCGAATCCCGAGTTGTCTTGATAGGTCATTCGGAGTCTGAACAGTGACCTTAGTGCTGAAAATGCACTTTTTTTCTGGCGTTGCTACGGTGTCCCTGAAAGAGCTATCAGACAGAAACCTGTAGGGTCTGTCTCTATGGGCCGAGGCGGTTTCGATGTACCTAATCTTGTGATTCTGGGACTTTTGAAATGTTGTCATTTTCGCAATGTTAAATTAATTGAAGATATTGCAAATGGACAAGGCTGTTTCTCGGCCTGAGAACCTTCTAGAGCCACAACTCACCATGCACTACCGACTTAAGCTCTAGAACAGGTTTATAAAGTTGCAGAGCTTTAGGTCTGATGGTTCTAAGATGGTTGGAACGCCAGTAACTATTACAGGCTCTGTGTGTCTAAGCGCCACACTGTGCCACTCCATCTTGGCTGTGTGTGTGTGAGTACAGAAAGTCACAGAAATCACATAGAGCTCCGATACTCACCTTAACACACCTCAACTGGATCTATAACTAAATTTAAAAAATAATTTAAACACGTTTTGGCATCATGAAATGGACGTTGTATGATAAACAATGATAGATAAATGTCTGGTTGTATTTTTCCTTACACCGTAGGTTTATGTACTTTGACGTGAAGCGGACAAATTAGCACTGTATTACCATTTTCGACCTTTAGTCCCACAAAATGGGCCTGTCCATTTTCCCTATGAAAATCCTCAAAGTATTCAGACCCCTTAACATGACACATTTTGTTACTTTACAGCCTTATTCTAAAATGTATTAAATAAATACAAATCTCAGCAATCGACACACAATACCCTCTAACGACAAAGCAAAAACAGGCTTATAGATATTTTCGCAAATTTCTTAAGAATTTACATAAGAATTCAGACCATTTATTCAGTACTTTGTTGAAGCACCTTTGGCAGCGATTACAGCCTTGAGTCTTCTTGGGTATGAAGCTACAATCCTTAACACCTGTAGAAGTTAAGGATGATCAATGGAAAAAGGATGCACCTGAACTCAATTTCCAATGTCATAGCAAAGTGTCTGAATACTTATGTAAATAAGGTATCAGTTTTAAAAATGTTTAATACATTTGTTACAACAAAAAAACTTTTTGCTTTGTCATTATGAGGTAGTGTGTGTAGATTGATGACATTTTAAAAATTTAATCCATTTTAGTATAAGGCTGTAACGGAACAAAATGTGGGGAAAAAGGGGTCTGAATACTTCGCGGAATGCACTGTATGTATGGAGCCCCTTATGGGTTATGGTGGAGAGAAAAAAACTGCCAGGCTAATCAGTTCCTTCAGTTTTTTCCTTAGTTCCCTCAATATAAAAAGTAGATCACTCAATTGTATAAATCCATTGCTTGAATTTGTTCCCTCAATCATGTTGGGGCAGCGTAGCCTAGTGGTTAGAGCGTTGGACTAGTAACCAAAAGGTTGCAAGATCAAATCCCCGAGCTGACTAGTTACATATCTGTCGTTCTGCCCCTGAACAAGGCAGTTAACCCACAGTTCCTAGGCAGTCATTCAAAATAAGAATTTGTTCTTAACTGACTTGCCTAGTCAAATAAAATAAAAATAGTCCTCAGAATCGGCATTCTGTCTCTCTGCAACCATTTCCCAGAATTTCAGAAGCATGCTGCTGCTGTGTGTGCGACTGCGCTGCAAGGCATCTTGCTCGCTATAGCTGTATAGTGACTTAGCCAACCATGCACAGATTGATGGTTTAAAGAGGCTCTGGCTCTATGTTCATAACAAAAACTGACTGCTAATTCGCTTTGTTGCGATGACAGTACGGTCACCTGCATATTAGCTAATTACCATGCTAGGATGGTAACGAACTCCCCTGGAGTATAGAAAGGCTATAGATCAAGGAGCTGAGCCAGAAATAATTCCTTCCTAGCTCTGGGATGAGAGCGCTTCATTGCACCTGTTAACACTGAAGCCTCTTGGAACCTATGCACACTACATTTGCATGCCTTTCTGCCTCCGATGAGTCACATGCACAATTGTTAAGTCAAAAACACATCCAGGCGCTTGGCTGGTGCCATGTTTTAGTGGATGTATAGACCAAACTGCAGGAAGCCGGTAAAACACAGGGTCGCAGGGATGAGAGGCGCTCAAAATGGACAACTGTTCATGTTGTCCAAGTGTATGAATAGGAGTTTGCACAAAGTGTATTTGGTTTGCATTATAAACATGCATCATTCAATTATGACTCCTGGCTTTTTAGGCTGTTGAAATTACTTAGCCCAATTAAGGGGTTTTAATTGCTATATTTGCCCTTATAGGCATATGAAAACACAAACTAGGCTATTGAATGGTCACTGATCATCACCATTTGAAGCATGCAGAGGACAATACAGTGCCACTGACACGGCCCGCTACCAAAACCTGCAGACTTTCCTTAACTGCAGCCGACGTGTTAACCCTCGCAAGGCTGCAGGCCCAGACGGCATCCCCAGCCGCGTCCTCAGAGCATGCACAGACCAGCTGGCTGGTGTGTTTACGGACATATTCAATCAATCCTTATCCCAATATGCTGTTCCCACATGCTTCAAGAGGGCCACCATTGTTCCTGTTCCCAAAAAAGCTAAGGTAACTGAGCTAAACGACTACCGCCCCGTAGCGCTCACTTCCGTCATCATGAAGTGCTTTGAGAGACTAGTCAAGGACCATATGACCTCCACCCTACCTGACACCCAAGACCCACTCCAATTTGCTTACCACCCCAATCACAACCAAACCCATCTGGACAAGAGGAATACCTATGTGAGAATGCTGTTCAACGACTACAGCTCAGCATTTAACACCATAGTACCCTCCAAACTCGTCATCAAGCTCGAGACCCTAGGTCTCGACCCCGCCCTGTGCAACTGGGTCATGGACTTCCTGACGGGCTGCCCCCAGGTGGTAAGGGTAGGTAACAATATCTCCACCCTGCTGATCCTCAACACTGGGGCCCCACAAGGGTGCGTGCTCAGCCCTCTTCTGTACTTCCTGTTCACCCACGACTGCGTGGCCATGCACGCCTCTGTTAAGGGAATTTTTATCAATAATGACTAATTATGTATACATTTAAATCAGGACTGACTAATCAGAATACTATTATATTACTGTATATGTATGAATATAATGTGTGTAAATATAATCAAGAATTAGAACAATGACTGTCTGTTCCTTGGTAGAAATTAATGAACTTATAGCCAGACTGGCTAGAATGCTTATCTACACAGGCAGACCTTGGCTCTGTTCATAAATTATCTTAATAGGGAGAGACGCTGGTGAGAAAGCTTGAGAACCATACAGCCATTGTACTGGAGAGGAGATGAGACGGGCTAGTACTAAAACTAATGACGCCATTTTCAGTTTATAACCTGTGGTAAAATGTATAATGGGCAGTACTCTCGAGAATAAACACTGCAAGTTGACTTTTAAGACTGATCTCTGTCCATTTTATACAAATAAGAGTCATACTAATTCTTATGAATTGACAGTGTTTAATTTTAATTGGGTATTAAAACAGAGGAATATAATTCCTGTAACAGCCTCCAACTCAATCATCAAGTTTGCGGACGACACTAGTGGTAGGCTTGATTACCAACAACGACGAGACTGCCTACAGGGAGTGTGGTGTCAGGAAAATAACGTCAACAAAACAAAGGAGATGATTGTAGACTTCAGGAAACAGCAGAGGGAGCACCCCCCTATCCGCATCGACGGGACAGTAGTAAGTTTTAAGTTCCCCGGCGTACACATCACAGACAAACTGAATTGGTCCACCCACACAGACAGTGTTGTGAAGAAGGCGCTGAAGAAATGTGGCTTGTCACCAAAAGCGCTCACAAACTTCTACAGATGCACAATCGAGAGCATCACCGCCTGGTATGGCAACTGCTCCGCCCACAACCTTAAGCCTCTCCAGAGCGTAGTGAGGTCTGCACAACGCATCACCGGGGGCAAACTACCTGCCCTCCAGGACACCTACACCACCCGATGTCACAGGAAGGCCATAAAGATCATCAAGGACAACAACCACCCGAGCCACTGCCTGTTCACCCCGCTATCATCCAGAAGGCGAGGTCAGTACAGGTGCATCAAAGCAGGGACCGAGAGACTGAAAAACAGCTTCTATCTCAAGGCCATCAGACTGTTATACAGCCACCACTAACATTGAGTGTCTGCTGCCAACATACTGACTCAACTCCAGCCACTTTAATAATGGAAATTGATGTAAAAAATGTATCACTAGCCACTTTAAATAATGCCTCTTAATATAATGTTAACATACCCTACATTACTCATCTCATATGTATATGTATATACTGTACTCTGTATCATCTACTGCATCTTTATGTAATACATGTATCACTAGCCACTTTAAACTATGCCACTTTGTTTACAGACCCTACATTATTCATCTCATATATATATATATATATATATACACTGTACTCGATACCATCTACTGCTTCTTGCCTATGGCGTTCTGTACCATCACCCATTCGGATATTCTTTATCCCTTTACACTTGTGTGTATAAGGTAGTAGTTTTGGAATTGTTAGGTTAGACTACTCGTTGGTTATTACTGCATTGTAGGAACGAGAAGCACAAGCATTTCACTACACTCGCATTAACATCTGCTAACCATGTGTATGTGACAAATAAAATTAGATTTGATTTAATTAACTAAATAGACTTACGATAAGGCTGCAATATGTTATCGGCCAAGTGGGAATGGGACCGGGTAGGCCTACAAAAGGAGAATGCCATTCTTGTAAGCCAAGAGATCTGCAGGGGAGATCCGAGGGAACTAATACAATTGAGGGAACTACTTTTTCTAGTCAGAGAACAATTTTTTATACGAGGGAATTAACTTTAAATATTTGAGGGAATGTTTGAAAAAAAAGAAAAGGGAATGGATTAGCCTTTGTTCCAATTTTTCACCACCATGACCCCTTATGCATTCTAAAATATCAACAACAAAAAAAATGTACCTTGCAGTGCGTATTTCTGGCATCCATCTTGCTATGGTCATGTTTGAGAAGAAACTAACCTGATCTTCTCAGGTTCTGTTGGTAGGATGACCTTGGGCTCAACTTTCTCCTGGTCCAGATCCAGCACATCTTTCATTGTTGGGGCTTTAGTTCTAACGCCACAATTTCTGTATGAGAAAAAGAGTGACTTAGTCGTTCAAATCAATCACTCTTTATTATCCCAATTGGAAAATGTGCAGTGCAGTCAAAGTTAGAACATTAAAAGTAAAATATGTTGTGTTATGTTATATGTTGTACTCTGCCGTACCTGCTGCCATCTAGGTCATCAAGTTCACTAGAGGGTGACTGCGGGAGGAAATCAGTTTTACATTTCTTCTTGCCGGGACGCTCTGCGACGAAGGACACTCTTTTGACACGGACCTGAGACTCGGGTGCGGTGGGCGGCTCGTGGCGGAGCATTTGACCAGGTGTGTCTGAGATGGCTAGAGGGGACTGAGGCTTGTTGAGGAACGGGTGGACTTGGAAGTGGGATGGGCTCAGCTGGGACGGGCTCACCCTGAGGATATTAGGCCGTATCCGAGAGGGCTCACGATGAGAAGCCATGGCTCTGTCTAAGATAGCTTGGGCCTGGTTGCCTGTCATCATTGGAGAGCTGGGCACAGAGACGCACTTGACCCTCACTTGTTTCGCTCCATGCGTCATGGGCATGGCTCGGACCAGCACTCGCCCATCATGCAAACTCTGTGGGGTCCTGATCAGGAGATTGGTGGTGGTTGCTGGTGTGGTGTTTCTGTTAGAGACGGTGGTTGGTGTGGTGGTGTTGTTGTTGTTTCTGCTACTAGTGATGAGATTTGAACTATGGAAGACGGCTGTCCGTGGCGAGGGTGTAGATGTAGCGGGTAATACCACCATCTGGGGAATCGCGCGGGGCAGTGCACCACTGCTGTGGATAATCTTGGCTATCTGGCTGATGCGGCTATAGGATGGGGAGCTGGTGCTGACCGTCTGGAAGGTGTTAGTGTTTGGATCTTTCATCAGAATCTGACCTTGACGGTTGACTAGCAGAACCTGTGGAGACGGGGCTGAGTTGGAGGCAGACTGAATAGTGGCAGTCAGCTGCTGCTGAGCTGCTTGTCTTGGTGTGGCCAGGCGGATAGCGATAGCTCTCCCCGTAGTGGCCCCTGTCTGTAAGGGTATAGAGTTCATGCCATTCATTACAAATGGGGTCAGGGAGGCGGTGGAGGTGACTGTCCTTGGAATGGTTCGAACAGCGATGGGTGGCGAAGAGAAGGCTACATTCAGAGGCAGAGCAGGTCCAGAGGGTATGGACACCCTGATGATTTTTCTCTGCGCTGGTGTGGGTTTTCGTGGAATAGTTTTCATGCTCACAGGACGAGGGCGTTCCATGATGGTTTTCACAGGAGTTGATTTGGGGTTGGGTTTGGGTTCTGGCTCAAAGTCTGGGTCTCCCATCTCGTCGTCCACTCCAATGAGAGAATCTGTAGAGGAGCCAGAGCTGTCACTATCCTCAAGCACTACGTTTTTATTATTAGCCAGGTACTCTCCGATGCTGTTGTCATCCGAAACAAAATGGCCACTGCTGGGGTCCAGAAGAACCTCTTTCTGGGATTCCATTTGCTCAGACTCCATCAGAACCTCCTCTTCAATAGACAAGTCATTATTTGGGTCACAGGTTTCAAACAAGGCTTGACTGTCAGCCCCCTGATCTTCCCCACTCTTCCCCTCTTCCTGAGTTTCTTCCTCATCGCAGGTAGAATCGCTTGAATCACTCTCAGAGCAGTTATCCGCTCCGTCAAGCTGGGAGATGGACTGAGACGTAGGAGCTGGTGAGAGGAGAGGGAGACTTGCCTGCCCTGAGTCCTTTGAGACTTTGCACACCACCAACATACGAGATAACTTTAAGTAGTGATCCATGTCTTCGTCTGAGGAACCGTTCTCCAGGACCTCTTTAGTGGCCATTGCTTTGGTGAATACTGGAGCTATGTTGGCATCCATGTTGTCCCCACCACGAGTCTGGCTCTGGGTCTCCTCTAACAGCTCCGCCTCTAATGCCTCCTCCACATCGCCTACAGCTGTCTGGGAAACTCCACAGTGAAGCGCCACAGTCTCATTCAGCAAGGTCTCGTCAAACTCCAGCTTGGCGTTTAGCACAGAGGCCACTGCCACGTCTGCGTCCGCCACGTCGAAGGGCGCGAAGGGCAAGTCCTGATCCGACATCAGGGGTCTGACGTCTGTGTCTTCCTCCATATTATTTACTGTCAATGTGATTCCGTTTGAGGGCACCACCACTCCTGGCTCGGATGATGCTAAGAAGTCTTGTGGCACCTCAGTGGACACTGGAGTTGTGATTTTGAATGACTGCCTGATCCTGGAGGAGTGGCCGAGGGCCAGAGGGAGGTTGGAGGGTGGACTGCCGATGGCGACAGGCCGCAGAGAGAGAGGGGAGGTAACACTGGAAGGGGACAAGAGAGGGGAGCGCCAGCTGGAGGAGCCAGTGCGAGGTTGTACTCTCCGAGGGGAATTCAGGAGGTTTTCGCTGATTCTGGGAGGGGAGCTGAAGGGTAGGGACCTGGGGTGGAGGGTGCCCCCTGAACGGAGCATCATTGGTCCAGCGGGGCCATCGGTTGGGGAAGAGGAGTCCCCGGATTGGCGGCCCCGAGACAGGCAACGCAGCTGGCAGGTATCGCCCAGATCCCTGAGAGTCAGGATGTGGTGGGATTTGGTCATCGCACTCCCTAGAGATTAGAGGATGACCAGTTAGTGTCATGATAGAACAGAGTGATATTAACATTTGATGTCGTTTAGCAGACGCTCTTATCCTAAGCGACTTAGTCAGTGCTTTAAATTTAAGGGAACTAGGCAAGACCACATTGTAAGTAAAAATGTTCCTCAAATAAGCAGAGATATCTCCCTGTTAACTGACACTAGATATTAAACTGGTATCGATATCTAACTCAATGTCAATGTTACCTGGAGAGGGAAGAGGTCGAGATGTTCCTCCTGCTGGTCTTCTGGTTTGTGAGTAACTAGGGGTTTTGGCCTCAGGCTCCTGTTTCAGGGGGGATGAGGTGGTGCTGAGAGATACTTGAATGGGCAGAGGACTCATCACAGCCTCTGGAATTTCCATTTCTGGTCAAGGAATAAAAAAGGAACATTATTTATTTTGAAGACTGAGAATTAGTAGATTCTAGTAAATTGTCCCTTTTGAATAGCAAATATTGTACAATTCCAATGTACTTAATTATGTTGTTATACATATCCCCCTTAATTATTTCAAATGAAAAGAAACAAACAAATATAACGTATGGGACATCAAGGTTATCCATTGAAGTGCCGACCCTACTACCAGATAGGGGCAGGTTAGGTGGGTTTGCTGACCTTTGTAGAAGCTGTGGGCTATGGTTCGGTTCTCCTCCTGCTCCCACCAATGTTGTTCCCCTGGCTTCTCTGGGAGTGGAGAGTACACCTCTGTCACATTACAGGTGTACTTACAGCGCCGCCGAGGGTCCACTGTGCTCCAGTACAGCCGAGAGCACCTGGACGGAGGAAAACAGGGAGGGAGGAGAATGACAAAAGGTGAGTAATGTAAAAGATAAACAACCCAATATAAATTTCAAAACGAACTCCAGGGAAGTTCTCCAACAAAATTCCTGCAGTTTTATACTGCCAATCTTATAATGACAATTATAAGATTGTCATCATTATTCACAAATTGATTATTCAAAACAAGAAGAATCTAAATGGATGCTGTCGATGTCTGGGTCACAAGAGGATTATTGGTCACTTACTGGTAGCCCACAGGATACAACCCTGCACCATTTGCTGATTGTTCTGTCAGCACACCCAGCCTGTTGATCTGAAGTGAACCTGGATATAGAAGGAAACAGATGGATGGTTTCACGAGTAAAAAAGGGAAATGATTGATGGTGGTAAAATACTGTAAATCCCTTACTGGCCAAACTTTTAGAGTATATGGGTCACACCTTCTAAATCAAAAGCCGCTCGACACAGGGAATAGGGTGCCATTTGGGACAAAGCCTGTGTAATACACTTTTTGACCAGTGCCTGGGGTTTTTGCTAAGTATTAAACTCGTACCCGTATATGGGTTGAAAATTGCAGATTTGGACACTGATAAGTGCCTAATTTGGAATGCAGTGACTGTATAGTAAGTAACATGATATACATGACATGAGAGCTCAGGGTCTCCTCTTCACAGCTCTGTATTTGTTTTGACTGATAGCTGTTCTGAACTTGAGCACCGAATGCGACAAGACGGTTTACACATTTTTTGTTGTTTGAGTGAGGGAGATGCTGTAAATTAAGAGGGCTTGATGTTATTTATTTACCTTTATTTAACTAGGATTAACTATAATCCTCTTTCAAAATAAATCTGTCGTTCTACCCCTGAACAAGGCAGTTAACCCACTGTTCCTAGGCATTGAAAATAAGAATTTGTTCTTAACTGACTTGCCTAGTTAACTAAAGGTCCCACACACACTGACCAAAGGGTTATTTTTCTGGCATTTGCATATGTCCCCATTACCAGTAAAACATAATCAAAAACCTATTTCTTTCAACATACTGGCTGTGCTGTTTTGTGGTTAATTTGTTCACTTGTTTCATTCTCAACCAGGATTTCTATGAAACGCTGTTCGGGTCTTTGCGAGTCAAAATGGATAACACTATTTGACGTGTCAAATGAGCTTGTTGACCAATCAGGACCTGAATATGACTGCACGTCACATAATAATTTAATGAGTTCATACATTTTTTACATAGTTATTACACATTGATTACACTATCATGTCACAACGATTCATCGATACGTATGCTATGATGCTGGTAAAGTTGTCTCGCGCACCTACAGTGCTGGTCATAAAAAAATGATAGCTAGCTCAAACGACAATCTAGGTGTCATCTAAAATAACCCTATTTTTAAGACAGTTCTTATTTGATTAATGCTGGCCCGACCCAACTATGTGAAGCTAAACACAATAAGGATTAGTCACAACAGTGGACTTTGCTGTTAGCCTTCAAAATAACATTATGGCACAATTCCACTATTTGTATTCATTTGCGTCACTGTCAATTACATACTTTTATTTTGAGGGCAAACCGCAAATTCCACTATTATGCCTAATCCTTATTGTGGCTAGCTTCAAAACACTGAACCCGGTCCGGTCGAGGCACACTAGCCAGATGAACCTAGCTGGCTGCTAAAAACATTAGCTTTGGACAACAGGGTTAACTAACTGGCAAGCTATTTATTTTCTTGAAATTGAACTTCAGTTCATTAGGCCAACAACAAGTTGCTGCCTAGCTAGTACTTACAAGGATTTTAAAATCATTGCTAAGAATAATGAAAATGACTGCAGGTTCTACTGGTCATTGTTTTCAGGCTGGTTATATAGGTGCTAGCTAGGTACCAAGCTAAAGCTAGCTACCCCAGAAGTTGTGGTCTAACAAATTATGCTTTATTACCAACGCGGTATTGCAAACACATCGTTCGTGGCCGGTGTTTGCAGACTTTTTTGTGCAGCTTTGACAGTGCTACTGCAACATGCAAAGACCCAAACGGCATTCCATAGTATGTATGTCGTGAAGCTATTAGCAGTGACGCTATTACTGTGTAACTCCGGTAGGGTAACATCTGAAAAAAAGCGCCGGTACCGGTGCTCGACCAGTCGGCGAAAGCCAACATCACCCACGACAGAGAACGGTTGATTGTCAAGGGTAATGAATTCCATTATCTTGCCTTTAATGGATTAAGCCTTTAAGTTGTCTCACTGAAATGTTCTTACTCTTTCTAATGACTGCTCGATCCACACAGCAGACATTGTGGGCTAGGTTAGGAATGCTGTGTTGCACGTGGAGCGCAAAATTTGTGGCATCATTACGTCATGTAACTATGTCATATCATACTACGTCATGTCATATAGGTATGCACGGTTTGACATCGTTTTTTACCATCAGCGTTAAACTAGACATCGGTCCGATACAGATGGCATTTTTAGCTAATATTGGCCGATTCAGATATGTTCACAGATATCGTGCATCTCTAGTTAATTTGCACGATTTAGTGGAATTAAATTGGCATGAGTACAGTATGTATCTTATTTATATATTTATCGCATGCGTCGAGCATACAGATACAGAGCCTTTGAGTGGAACATCTGTCAGAAAGTGTGACAAATTTCTCAAACAGCAAATGCATAGGAAGGTAGGCTTCATCAATGCGTCACGGAACTTTATTTAACTAGGCAAGTTAAAAAACAAATTCTTATTTATAATGACGGCCTAGGAACAGTGGGTTAACTGCCTTGTTCAGGGGCAGAACAACAGATTTTTACCTTGATAGCTCAGGGATTTGTTCTAGCAACCTTCTGGTTACTGGCCCAACGCACTAACTGCTAGGCTACCTGCCACTCATTTGCAATGAGCTGGAGGCAGTACGCATTTTGAAAACATATTAGGCCTGTCCAACATTTTTTTATATACATTGGTCGACCAAAAGTAGTCAACCAATCAATTGGTAGAAGTTTTTAAAATGTCTATTTAAAATGGAGAAAAAAAAACTGTTTAAATAAAATCTATTATTATCTCTTATTAAATAATTAAGACACAAAAATGACTCGGAGACTTTATCGGAAAAAACTTTCCGACCTTGCTCCTCCCGCTGCTGGCCTTCGCAGATTCTGCCATTTCGTTCTTGAAGTTGCCGGTAATAGGCTACACCAAGGGTAGTCAACCTTTTCCAATTGGAGTCCCAATTTATCTTACCATTTCTAACAACCTGAGTGCCAGTTATGATTTTCATATGCACATGTTCGTGGAACAGTTTAATTTATAATTCTTTGTATTTCAAAATCATCATTGTCATGTGGTTCTATATCTAAATGAAGATGCAAATCTAAAAGTAACTTCTATTGCTAACCATGTAAAAAATAGCCTACATAAAGCCAACAAATAAAAACATTGCAGCCTGCAGGTTGAAATTTCCTATGAACCACATTGCAGACAGGTCATGCCTAGCCAAAGAACTTGAAACATTATTGTGTCAATTCGGTCCTGCCAAAGCTCACGCTAGCAAACTTGCAACATTGTAAAAACTATTCCGGGCCCTCAACGTTTCCAGCGCCAGTGAGTTCAGTACAGACTGGAGGTTGACCGATTAATTGGCATGGCCGATTTCAAATTTTCATAACAATCGGTAATTGGCTTTTTTGGACGCCGATTATGGTCGATTACATTGCACTCAACCAGGAGATTGCATGGCAGGTTGACAACCTGTTGTTACACGAGTGCAGCAAGGAGACAAGTTAAGTTGCTAGCTAGCATTAAACTTAGCTTATAAAAAACAAGCAATCTTAACATAATCACTAGTTAACTACACGTTTGATGATATTACTATTTTATCTAGGTTGTCCTGCGTGGCATATAATCAATGCAGTGCATCGAATTATCATCGAATCACAGCCTACTTTTCTAAACGGGTGACGATTTAACAAGCTCATTCATAAAAAAACTCATTGCACCAATGTGTACCTAGCCATAAACATCAATGTCTTTCTTAAAATCAATACACAACTATATATTTTTTTAAACTGCATATTTAAAAAATACTCAATCGACTCAATCGACACACAATACCCCATAATGACAAAGCAAAAACAGGTTTAGAAATGTTTGCAATTCTATTAAAAATAAAAAACTGATCACATTTCCATAAGTATTCAGACCCTTTACTAGGTACTTCGTTTTGGCAGCGATTACAGCCCCGAGTGTTCTTGGGTATGTTGCTACAAGCTTGGCACACCTGTATTTGGGGAGTTTCTCCCATTCTTCTCTGTAGATCCTCTCAAGCTCTGTCAGGTTGGAATGGGAGTGTCGCTGCACAGCTATTTTCATGTCTCTCCAGAGATGTTAGACCGGGTTCAAGTCCAGGCTCTGGCTGGGCCGCTCAACGATATTCAGAGACTTCATGTAGCCACTCCTGCGTCGTCTTGGCTGTGTGCTTAGGGTCGTTGTCCTGTTGGAAGGTGAACCTTCACCCCAGGCGGAGATCCTGAGCACTCCGCAGCAGGTTTTCATCAAGGCACGCTCTTTACTTTGCTCCGTTCATCTTTCCCCTCGATTCTGACTAGTCTCCCAGTCCCTGCCACTGAAAAAAACCATCCCCAAGGCATGATGCTGCCACCATGCTTGACCGTAGGGAGGATGCCAGGTTTCCTCCAGACATGGTGCTTGGCATTCAGGCCAAAGGGTTCAATCTTGGTTTCATCAGACCAAAGAAGCTTGTTTCTCATGGTCTAAGAGTCCTTTTTAGGTACCTTTTGGCAAACTCCAAGTGGGCTGTCATGTGCCTTTTACTGACAAGTGGCTTCCATCTGGCCACTCTACCATAAAGGCCTGATTGCTGCAGAGATGGTTGTCTTTCTGGAAGATTCCCCCATCTCCACAGAGGAACTCCGGAGCTCATTCATTGGGTTCGATGGGTTCATCCATCGGGTTCGTGGTCACCTCCCTGACCAAGGCCCTTCCCCCTCAATTGTTTAGATTAGCCAGGCGGCCAGCTCTAGGAAGAGTCATGGTGGTTCCAAACATTATCCATTTAAGTATGATGGAGACCTTATGTAGACAGATGTGTGGCTTTCCAAATCATGTCCAATAAATTAATGAATTCACAGCAAGTGGACTCCAGTTGTAGAAACACCTCAAGGATGATCAATGGAAACAGGATGCACCTGAGCTCAATTTCAAGTCTCATAGTAAAGGGTCAGAAAACATATGTAAATATGGTATCTTTTTAAAATTAGATCTCCTCTCTTTCTTAATTTCTAACACAATTTAATTTCTGTCACATGAAAAGTGCAGTGCCTTTTTGACAACAGTGTTGCATTATGGAACGGACATTTGCGCATAGCCTACTGCCTTGTACGCACTGCTGCACTTATGTGAAGAAATGCTGCCCAGTGACACAAACCTACCAGAGCTAAATGACTTTGAGGCAAGTAACACTGAAACATGCATAACATTCGCAAGGCCGCAGGGCCAGACGGATTACCAGGACGTGTACCAGGATGTGACACTGACCAACTGGCAGTGTCTTCACTAACACTGACATTCACTGACATTTTCAACCTCTCCCTGCCCCGAGTCTGTAATACCAACATGATTCAAGCAGACCACCATAGTGCCTGTAACAAAGAACACTAAGGTAACCTGCCTAAACAACCAGTAGCACTCACATTTGTAGCCATGAAGTGCTTTGAAAGGCTGGTCATGGCTCAAATAAAGACCATTATCCCAGAAACACTAGACACACTCCAATTTGCATACCTCCCCAACAGATCCACAGATGATGCAATCTCTATTGCACACCACACTGCCCTTTCCTACCTGGACAAAAGGAACACCTATGTGAGAATACCATTCATTGACTACAGCTCAGAATTCAACACCATAGTGCCATCAAAGCTCATCACTAAGCTAAGGATCCTGGGACTAAACACTTCCATCTGCAACTGGATCCTGACGGGCTGCCCCTAGGTGGTAAGGGTAGGGAACAACACATCCGCCAAGCTGATCCTCAACACAGGGGCACCTTAAGGGGTGCATTGCTCAGTCCCATCCTGTACTCCGTACCCTCCCGTACTCCCTGTTCACTCATGGACTCCATGGTCGATGGTGTCAGGACAACAACCTCTCCCTCAACGTGATCAAGACAAAAGAGAAGATTGTGGACTACAGGAAAAGGAGGACTGAGCACGCCCCCACTTTTTTGTACCCCCTTTTTTCTCCCCAATTTCATGGTATCCAATTGGTAGTAGTTAGTCTTGTCTCATCGCTGCAACTTCCGCACGGCCTCCCGCACGGAGGCGAAGGTCGAGAGCCATGCGTCCTCCGAAACACAACCCAACCTAGCCGCACTGCTTCTTGACAATGCACATTCAAACCGGAAGCTAATGTGTCGGAGGAAACACTGTACACCTGGCGACTTGGTCAGCTTGCACTGCACCCGGCCCTCCACAGGAGTCACTAGTGCGCGATGAGACAAGGATATCCCTGCCGGCCAAACCCTCCCTAACCCGGACGACGCTGGGCCAATTGTGTGTCACCCCATGGACCTCCCGGTCGCGGCCGGCTGCGACAGAGCCTGAGCTTGAACCCAGAGTCTCTGGTGGCACAGTGTTGTCCGGGTTAGGGAGGGTTTGGCCTTCGACCACTGCGCCACTCGGGAGGCCCACACCCCCATTCTCATTGACGGGATGTAGTGGAACAGGTTGAGAGCTTCAAGTTCCTTGGTGTCCACATCAAACTATCATGGTCCAAACACACTAAGACAGTCGTGAAGAGGGCACGACAAAGACTATTCCTCCTCGGGAGACTGAAAAGATTTGGCATGGGTCCTCAGATCCGCAAAACATTCTACAGCTGCACCATCAAGAGCATCTTGACTGGTTGCATCACTGCCTGGTATGGCAACTGCTCGGCCTCCGACCGTAAGGCATTACAGAGGAAAGGGCGTACGGCCAAGTACATTACTGGGGTCAAGCCATCCGTCCTGGATGCCAGGCTGTGTCAGAAGGCCCTAAAAATTGTCAAAGACTCCAGCCACCCTAGTCAGACTTCTCTCTGCTACCGCACGGCAAGTAGTACCGGAGCGCCAAGTCTAGGTCCAAAAGGTTTCTTAACAGCTTCTACCCCCAAGCCATAGGACTCCTGAACAGCTAATCAAAGGGCTACCCAAGACCTCTCTTTTACGCTGCTGCTACTCTGTTTATAATCTATGCATAGTCACTTTAACTCTACCTACATGTACATATTACCTCGACTAACCGGTGCCCCCGCACATAGAGTCTGTACCGGTACCCCCTGCATATAGCCTCTTGTTATTTTACTGCTGCTGTTTATTATTAAACATTACATTTTCTATTATTTTATTTTTTAACATAGGGTTGCAATCCCGTTAATGGGATAGATATGACAACAGTCAGTGAAAGTGCCGGGCGCCAAATTCGATACAGAACTCTCAATACATTTCTCAAACATACATGTATACATTTAATGTAGAATTATAACATAATAGGGTAGAATTAACATAATTCTACCCTGTATTTCTATAATGATAAATAATGTTTGTTCATTAGGAAGGGGTTATGTAGCATAGACCTAGGAAGAAAGGAATGTATGTGTGTGTCAAAAGAGAACGAAGAGGTGCATTAACCTGTTAACCATGTTTGAACCGACCTGGCTGTAACTCTGGGGAGATTAGGTGAGACAGGGAGAGCCCCTCCAGAGCTCTCATATCTGGGGGAGACTGGAACTGTCAGCTGAGTGGTAATAAACTGTGGTGAGACTCATGAGAAAATTCCTGTTGATGTGTATGTATGAGTGTAGGGTAAGAGAAAGTTATAAAAGGAATGTCTTTGTATATGTACAGCAGCGCTCTCGTAAATAAACCTTGCCGACTACGGTAGACTGGCCTCTGACTTTCATTTTAATAAGAACCTTAAATTCTTAGTAACAGACAAAGGATTTTAATTGAAGTTCAGTTTATGAACATTGAGAACAAAATTCTCATAGCAGTATCTTATACTGTTTTAAAGTTAATCTTGTTGTTAATCCCACCAAAGTGTCCGATTTCAAATAGGCTTTACAGCAAAAGCACCAGAAACGATTGTTAGGTCACCACCAACTCACAGAAAAACACCAAAGAGAGGAGTCACAAAAAGCACAAATAGAGATAAAATGAATCACTAACCTTTGATGATCTTCATCAGATGACACTTATAGGACTTCATGTTACACAATACATGTATGTTGTTTGATAAAGTTCATATTTATATAAAAAAAATCTGTATACATTGGCGCGTTTACGTTCAAAAACATCCAGTGATATTGCAGAAACACATCATATTACAGAAATACTCATTATAAATGTCGATGAAAAAACAAATTGTTAGACATGGGGAAATATAGATATACCTCTCCTTAATGCAACCGCTGTGTCAGATTTTGGAAAAAGCAAACCATGCAATAATCTGAGAACAGCGCTCAGAAAAAAGAAAAAATATCCGCCATGTTGGAGTCAACAGAAATCAGAAATAACATTATAAATATTCCCTTACCTTTGATGATCTTCACCAGAATGCACTCCCGGGAATCCCAGTTCCACATTAAATGTTTGATTTGTTTGATAATGTCCATTATTTATGTCCAAGTAGCTACTTTTGTTAGGGCGCAAATCGAAACGCTCGTGCAGGTCCAGCCGAACGTCGGACAAAAAGTTCTAAAAGTTATATTACAGGTCGTAGAAACATTTCAAACCAAGTATAGAATCAATCTCTAGGATGTTTTTATCATAAATCTTCAATTACGTTCCAACCAGAGAATTCCATTGTCTGTAGAAAAGCCACGGAACGCAAGTTGCTATCACGTGAAATGCGCGTGACCAGGACCTGGCTCTCTGCCAGACCACTGACTCAAAGAGCTCTCATCCGGCCCCACATCACAGTAGAAGACTCGTTCAAGTTTCTAAAGACGGTTGACATCTAGTGGAAGCCGTAGGAAGTGCAACTTGATCCATATCCCACTGTGTATTCGATAGGGCTGAGTTCAAAAACTACAAACCTCAGATTTCCCACTTCCTGTTTGGATTTCTTCTCAGGTTTTTGCCTGCCATATGAGTTCTGTTATACTCACAGACATCATTCAAACAGTTTTAGAAACTTCAGAGTGTTCTCTATCCAATACTACTACTAATAATATGCATATATTAGCAACTGGGACTGAGGAGCAGGCCGTTTACTCTGGGCACCTTTCATTCAAGCTACCCAATACTGCCCCTGCAGCCATAAGAAGTTAACACGTTTATTTATTCATTTTACTTCTTAAAGCATTATTGGTTGAGGGATTGTAAGTAAGCATTTCTAAGGTTGTATTCTGGGCACATGTGACATAGAATTAGATTTTAAATAGTTGATCCACATTTTAGGCTAAACTGTCTGATCTGATGCATCAAACTCCTTGCTTTTGAATATTTATTTTTTATGTAACCGAAGTCTACTGGTTGTATGAATTTAAAATCAAATCAATTTGGGATCTATTGTCTCACAACTGTCCCAGAGTTTGCTTGTCTTTGTCAACAAGTTGCTCAATACAATATGTCAAGTTTTCTACTATTTTGGATTGTAGAGTGACATGCACTGAGTGTACAAAATATTAAGAACATTTACCTAATATTGAGTTGCAAGGGCTTTGTTCCAAACAAAACAACTATAAGTGTGCTTGCTCTAGTTCATCAATGGCACAGCTAGGAGAGCTCAAAAAAGCACCTTACAGTTGGGAGACTCTTCTTTGAGTCATACAAGTGCATTGAATTGACTTACTGTGCATACTTTGGAGAGCTGTGTGGCCACTTGTATACACCAGTTAGTTGGACCTCTCTCAAAACTTTGGCATTTAAAAAAATTATTGATGCACCTACCCTAAATTTTCCAATATTATTCTTATGTTACTGAATGTATCCAGAGTATTTTCAGATTTCATTTCAACAAATACATTGGAAAGTACAGTAAATGTAAAATGTTCATAAAACCACAGTGTAATGTTTAGACTCAGTCTTGTGTCAGGTGAACTGCCGTGTCCTCATAATTTCCCCACAATCTCCTAACGGTTCCCTTGTAATTGCTTCCAAGGGTATGCATATGCTTTCCATATTTCTTCTGTAAAAAAAAAAAAATCTATGTAGCCCTCTCCATATAGGCTCATTCCCACGAGTGTAAAGGGTTAAAAGCAGTGCACTACATAGGGAATAGGGTGCCATTGGGGATGTGCACATACTCACCAATGGTCATATTTATAGACTCTGGCTCCAGGCCAGTCAGAAACTTCCTACGGAGGCTGATCCCTTCGAAGTCCACGTAGACCCGCCGGAGAACTTCAAACCCATTCCCAGACACCATCTGGCGAGTGGAAACGAGAGTGCAAATCCTGAGACATAAGTTTGGATGCCGCTGACAAGTCACAGTGAAAGTGGTGGTGCGCACTGTTGGAAAGATGACTGTTTCTTTGTGTGCGCCTCAGCCCAATTCTAAAAGTTCACCTTCTCACTGACGAGGTCGCGGTGCCTGGAGCAGAAGACCTTCCTGTCCTCCTGGAAGACACAGTTGCGGGTGCGGGCGCACATGAAGTGGTAGTTACTTTGACAGGATGAGAGACAGCAGCCAACAGTCGCCCCCGCCTGGCCACAACGCTCACAGCGCTGTAGGGAAGAACGGTACAATGAGTAGAAGAGAAAAGAAAACAGAATGAGAACGACTAGCAGAAAACTCCCTGAAGAGTAAACATTCTCATTATAACTAAAATGGGCATAGCACAATTCTCTCTATGGAATAATAAAGCTCCTATTATTTTATGGCAATGTTAAAAACAGGAAACTGCACACCTATGTCTGAATACAAAGTCTATTGGGTAAGGATGTACTCCAGCTTTGACGTGTGTCCCAAATGTCACCCTATTCCCTACATAGCCCACTATGGGCCCTGGTCAAAAGTAGTGCACTTTATAGGAAACAGGGTGCCATTTGAGGCACACCTATGGTTATGTTCAATGCATTCTTACCATGTGGCGCCCCCTGGAGACAGCACTGTGTACTTGGAGTAGAGCTCCGTTGTCTTCGTACACTTCAGCGGACCACAGGCAGCAGTTGACGTGGGCCCACTCGTTCTGCCCCAGGTACAGCAGCCTGCCTGCGTCCTTCAATAAAAATGAGGAAATTCAGATTTAGAGTGGACCTGAGACAACATTCTGGGATGTCTGAATAGCTGCTAACACCATTACTGTGGGTATAATGTACTACAGAAGTGTTTCACAACTCCGATCCCTGAGTACCCCAAACATAAAATTATTTGTTTTAGCCGCCTAGAAGAATAAACTCAACTAGTCATGTGCTTGTTGATTAGTTCACTAATTGAATCGGGTGTGTGGCCACAACAAAAATGCATTCTCTTTCAGTCAGTCATCTTCGGTACAACACACTATGGAGGAATCGCACACTCACGACTTCGGTTGAAGGATCTACAATCACGCCCGACAAGGCCAATGAAATACAGGGCTCGCTGGAAGACCCTCCTTCCACATGTGATAAGCGTGAGACTCGGATTCATTCTTTCAATTATTCCACTCTTCACGTTGGTGTGAACAGGTACATTTCACAGTACTTAAACAAATAATCGGAACACGAGACTGTCTTATGTCGCGCCAACTTAACTGTCCCTTGGGTTGTAGAGCGTGCTCACCCCCTGGGCGTCGTGTGCTGTAGTTTATGATTAGGAAACTTGTGAGAACAGTACAAACAATGAGTTATTCTTCTAATTGCTTGGCCTGGCTTCAGCAATAGATAAGACAGGTAACGAGACCGAAACTACAAGGTGGGTTCAGGTTTGCCACCACGCCCCCAATGAATTAATAGCCATCCATGTTTGTTGTCTTATGTCTCGGCACATGGTCAGGCCGCCCTCGCTCTAATCAGTTTGTGTACGAGACTAGGGGATGGCTGGGGCTTGGTGTTTCAGATGACTTCCTCTCCTGTGTGCTCTTGCCAGTTATAGGAGACTACTCGAAGAGAGAGGATGACCAGGTTCTATCTGTGTGCCTTGGTTAAGCACCACTTGCCTCTTCTCAAAAGAGTCCGGGTTCCACATCAATGATCCGGTCCTACATAAATAGCAATCACTAACTCAGAGGCTGCTCCCTACATTTAGACCCAATCACTGACCACTTTAATAAATGGATCCCTAGTCACTTTATACAATGCACTATAAATAATGACACTTCAATCATTTTCACATATCTTACATTACCCATATCACGTGTATACTGTATTTTATACCATCTATTGCACCTTGCCTATGCCGTTCAGCCATCACTCATCCATATACTTACATGTACATATTCTCATTCACCCCCTTAGATTTGTGTGTATTAGGTCGTTTTTGGGGAATTGTTAGATTACTTGTTAGATACTACTGCACTCTCAGAACTAGAAGCACAAGCATTTCGCTACCTCGCATTAACATCTGCTAACCATGTCTGAGACAAATAAGTTTAGATTTGATTTTAGCCATTCAGGCTTCCTAATGGTCGAGTTGCTTGGGTAACCCTCTTGTTTAGTGTATGTAGCCAGCATTAAGTTGCTTGGTTATTCTTGGTTAAACTGACTGTGTTGCAGTCAGAGGCTAGCTAGCCTAGCTTAAACTAGAAGCCTTAGCATGGCTAAATTCAGTTAGCATGCATAACTTCTGGCAAATAAAGCTTATTAGCTTTCCGCCAGTGATACGGCAATCCTATTCCTATTTCAAATTCTTGGAGTTGGAGGGAGTGGAGGAAGCGGGGCATGCAGGCACCTCTGATGAGGAAGCAGGCGCCGAGCACTTGGCTCGGGTAACCCCCAGAGCAAGGGGCCTTAGCACGGGTCTGATCGACCGGTGAGCCCCACAACAAAAATATTACCACAGTTATCAGTTCCCCCACAGTTATCAGTGCCCCCACGTTTGGTTAATAACAAAACAGGGTGCTACGTCAGAATTTACTGGAGCCCCATGTCCATAAGGGGCAGGGCTTCATCCAGGCTATAGAAGCACAACTTAGCTTGGAAGCTTGTCCATGTTTAAAGCCTCCTCTGTTACCCCAAGTTCCTTTGTGTTCACAGGGTTCAAGTGGTATATCAATCTCCCCAAGGTGAGAGTAATAAGTTGGGCGACTCGCTCTCAGTCCACAAGAAGGCTCATCACTGGAATTCATTGCTGATTCCTGCCTGTAGCTCACTAGTCCCCATGAGGTGCTTAGTGATACAGGTTATGGGTTTCATTCTAGGAAATGACATTCAATTACCAATTGCCCCGTCTGTTACCACAGAAGGTGTCCATTTTTCAGTGCTGTCTGTCCCTTCTCCAGATTGGTTGAAAGATTCTGTGGCACTGGTAACTATGAAAAAGAACAATGAACCAATCTCTCCCAGTCCATAGTGGCGTCCCGCCCCTTCAGATGGCACTTGACGGGAGGCTCGCTGTCGGCTCCAAACAACGGTGTGCATGCGCAGTGTTGCTATGGATCATGCGAACAGTGACGTCGGGGGGGGGTACAGGCTACAACCTTTGCGCATCCCCCACACTTCGGCGACGTCATCAGGTCGACTGTTTCCGAGGCCTCAGAGCCCGTTTTGAGGGAGGGAATAACCTCCAGATCCTCAGATCCTGGTTGTGCGGTTGTCTCAGACTGGTCTCCAAACCAATTGCTCCCACATGGGACTTGGCCCTGATCCTCAACTTCAAAATCTCCCTGCTCATGACTTCGGTCATGGCTAAACATGTTGGGTGTTATCAGTACAAACTTTCTGTACTCAGTTCACCCGGGCAACTAAGGTGACGTTGAGTCCAAATGCAACCTTCCCCCTGAAAGTCATGGCTATGTCCTACAGGTCCTTAGCTTTGAGCCATTTCCATTTTCGCCTCCTTTTCCTTCTGAAGAGGAACAGGCGTTTAAATGTCCTGTGTGAGCTTTATGCCCGTTCTGCTAATCCAGCTCGTGGCAGGGCAGTCCATAAGCAGCATGTCTCCCACTGGATTGTGGAATCTCTCCGGGCATATTACAGCAGGGGGCAAGGGTTAAATAGCGGTGTACGCGCCCACTCCACCAGCGGTCCGGCAGCATCTTGGGCATGATTTAAATGGTCGAGTGTAGGATACATTTGTGTTGCAGTGAGTTGGGCATCACCAAATACTTTTGTGATGTTTCATTGCTTGGATGTCACTGCTCCCAGTTAAGCCCAGTGTGCTTACGGCTGGGATGGGGAAAGTCACTAGGCAGCGCGCTGTGTGCACGATACCCAGACTGCCGCATCTGGCGGGGTCAGGTCTGCCACGGGCAGTTTAATTTAGTATCCGTTGGGCTCAGCTTGGGGCGTGATTATATATCCCCATAGTATGTTGTACTGAAGTTGACTGAATGAAAGGGAACGTAACGTTATGACTATAACTACTGTTCCCTGGAGGAGGGAAACGATGGAGGAGGGAAACGAGATACAACTCCTGTTTCGCCCCACACTACCCGTTCCTGGGCTCAGTGAAGGAATTAATCTGAGCCTCACGCTTATCACCTGGGGAAGGCGGGGCTTCCAGCAAGGTGTGGATTTCAGGCGATTGTAGATCCTCCAACCCGAAGTAACGAGAGAGCGACTCCCCCATAGTGTGTTGTACCTCGTTTCCCTTCTTCATGGAACAGTAGTTATAGTCATCAAGTTACATTCTGTTTGAGATACTCAAGGACCGAAGTTGAGAATCACTGTACTACAGTACCCATAATGCTCTATTTATGGATTTATTTTAGTAAAGATGTTTCTGAAGCTAACACAATGGTGTCCCGTCTCCTTATCAATACAATTACTGTGTGGGATCAGTGCAGAGGGGGGAGGGAAACTCACGTTGGGTGTGGCATCTCCACATTGTTGGCAGAGTGCACACTGCCTCTCATCTTTGGTCCAGTCGAGTTCTAGAGCCCCGGTTAGAGCACAATGTGTACCTACTCAAGATAGACCAAACACATTCATTAATCATTGAATTGATTCACATTGTTAGGATGAAGTAAAAAGCTAGATCACCATCAGTCCTTATAGTCAATTACTTTACGCACAACAAACATCTTGTGCCGGTGAATGGGGTTACATGCCTGCTTTGAGAAAGGGCATAGGCTTACAGAGAGAGTGATAGATATATAATATAATGCATTACTGCACTTTATAATGCACTACTATTGACTCCATACCTTGGGATTTGAGTGTGAGGCTCTCCAGAGCCCGGGACTGATGGGTGGTGACTGAGTACAGGGAAGGGATGCTGTTCCCCTGCTGGAGGCACCCTGAGACCCTGGTAACTTGGTATGTCCTCTCCAGCCACTGTGCATAGCTGTGCTCCTTAGAGGGTGGAAGAACTGCCTCAGGGAGCATACCACTGAGACCGAAGGGGAGGGGGGGGGGGGGGGGGGGGGGAGACTTGTTCAGCAACAGAGCCTTACTAAAATATATTTATTTGTATATTTTATTTATTTATTTCACCTTTATTTAACCAGGTAAGCCAGTTGAGAACAAGTTCTCATTTACAAATGCGACCTGGCCAAGATAAAGCAAAGCAGTGTGACAAACACAGAGTTACACATGGAATAAACAAACACACAGTCAATAACACAATAGAAAAGTCTCTATACCGTGTGTGCAAATAAAGTAAGATTAGAGGTAGGGCAATAAATAGGCCGTAGTGGCAAAATAATAACAATTTCGCAAATAAACACAGTGATAGATGTGCAAGTAGAGATACTGGGGTGCAAAGGAGCAAAAAAAAGAAACAAATATAAAATAAATAACAATATGGGGATGAGGTAGTTGGATGGGCTATTTACAGATGGGCTATGTACAGGTGCAATGATCTGTAAGCTGCTCTGATAGCTGATGCTTAAAGTTAGTGAGGGAGATATGAGTCTCCAGCTTCAGTGATTTTTGCAGTTCGTTCCAGGCATTGGCAGCAGAGAACTGGAAGGAAAGGCGGACAAAGGAGGAATTGGCTTTGGGGGTGACCAGCGAAATATACCTGCTGGAGCGCATGCTACGGGTGGGTGCTACTGTGGTGACCAGTGAGCTGAGATAAGGCGGGGCTTTACCTAGCAAGGACTTATAGATTACCTGGAGCCAGTTGGTTTGGCGACGACTATGAAGCGAGAGCCAGCCAACGAGAGCATACAGGTCGCAGTGGTGGGTCGTATATGGGGCTTGGTGATGAAACGGATGGCACTGTGATAGACTGCATCCCATTTGCGGAGTAGAGTGTTGGAGGCTGTTTTGTAAATGACGTCGAAGTCAAGGATCGGTAGGAGTCAGTTTTACGAGGGTATGTTTGGCCGCATGAGTGAAGGATGCTTTGTTGCGAAATAGGAAGCTAGATTTAATTATGTATTGGAGATGCTTAATATGAGTCTGGAAGGAGAGTTTACAGTCTAACCAGACACCTAGGTATTTGTAGTTGTCCACATATTCTAAGTCAGAACCGTTCAGTGATTTTTGCAAGGCGGGCGGGCAGCGATCGGTTGAAGAGCATGCATTTAGTTTTACTTGCATTCAAGAGCAGTTGGAGGCCACGGAAGGAGAGTTGTATGGCATTGACGCTTGTCTGCAGGTTAGTTAACACAGTGTCCAAAGAAGGGTCAGAAGTATACAGAATTATGTCTGCATAGAGGTGGATCAGAGAATCACCAGCTGCAAGCGCGACATCATTGATGTATACAGAGAAAAGAGTCGGCCCGAGAATTGAACCCCATAGACTGCTAGAGGTCTGGACAACAGGCCCTCCGATTTGACACACTGAACTCTATCAGAGAAGTAGTTGGTGAACCAGGCGAGGTAGTCATTTGACTACCTCTGCCGATAAGAATGCGGTGATTGACAGGGTCGAAAGCCTTGGCAGGTCGATGGATACGGCTGCACAGTATTGTCTTTTGTCGATGGCAATTATTATATCGTTTAGGACCTTGAGCGTGGCTGACGTGCACCCATGACCAGCTCGGAAACCAGATTGCATAGTGGAGAAGGTACGGTGGGATTCGAAATGGTCGGTGATCTGTTTGTTAACTTGGCTTTTGAAGACCTTAGAAAAGGGCAGGGTAGAATAGATATAGGTCTGTAACAGTTTGGGTCTAGAGTGTCTTCCCCTTTGAAGATTGGGATTACCGCAGCAGCTTTCCAATATTTGGGGATCTCAGACGATAGGAAAGAGGTTGAACAGGCTAGTAATAGGGGTTGCAAAAATTGTGGCGGATCATTTTAGAAGGAGAGGGTCCAGATTGTCTAGCCCAGCTATTTGTAGGGGTTCAGATTTTGCAGCTCTTTCAGAACATCAGCTATCTGCATTTGGGTGAAGGAGAAATGGGGGAGGCTTGGGCAAGTTGCTGTGGGGAGAGCAGAGCCGTTGACAGGGGTAGGGGTAGCCAGGTGGAAAGCAAGGCCAGCCGTAGAAAAATGCTTCTTGAAATTCTCGATAATCGTAGATTTATCGGTGGTGACAGTGTTTCCTAGCCTCAGTGCAGTGGGAAGAGGTGCTCTTACTCTCAATAGACCAGAACTTTTTGGAGCTTGTGCTACAGGATGCAAATTTCTGTTTGAAAAAGCTAGCCTTTGCTTTCCATTCAGGCCAAGGAGATACTTTTTTTTTAGTATTATTTGCTAGCTTTTCAAAAATAAGTATTCTATGCCTGCTTTATCTTTCTGAAGGCAAAACTATTCATTGTCATAGTTGGTTTGTTCAGGGATTTCCCTTTTGTCTTCTTGGCGTAAATGTAGTGTATCCATTTACCTTGGGAAATCTTTGGAGATTGGGTCCCACATTTTCTGATCCTGGCTATGAAACCAACTGAAAGTCTCCTCCAGCAACTGAAAGGACATAGATACAGTGCATTCGGAGAGTATTCAGACACCTTGACTGTTTCCATATTTTGTTACGTTACAACATTATTCTAAAAATTAAAATGTTTTGTCCCTCAATCTATACAAAATACCCCATAATGACAAAGCAAAAACGGGTTAAATTTTTTAAATATATATATATATATACACACAAAAAAAACACATTTACATAAGTATTCAGACCCTTTACTCAGTACTTTGTTGAAGCACCTTTGGTGGAGATTACAGCCTTGAGTCTTCTTTGTTAGAGAGGGGTTGAGTTAAATGCGGAAGACACATTTCAGTTGAATGCACTCAGTTGCACAACTGACTAGGTATCCCCCTTTCTGGGGTATGACACTATACGCTTGGCACACCTGTATTTGAGGAATTTATCCCAGATCCTCTCAAGCCATGTCAGGTTGGCTGGGGAACATCGCTGCACAGCCATTTTCAGGTCTCTCCAGAGATGTTCAAACGGGTTCAAGTTCGGGCTCTGGCGACACCACTCAAGGACATTCAGAGACTTGTCCCGAAACCACTCCTGCATTGTATTGGCTGTGTACTTAGGGTTGCTATCCTGTTGGAGGGTAAACCTTCGCCCCAGTCTGAGGTCCTGAGCGCTCTGGAGCAGGTTTTCATCAAGGATTGCTCTGTACTTAACTGGTCTCCTAGTCACTGCCGCTGATAAACATCCCCACAGCATGATGCTGCCACCCCCATCTTCACCGAGGGGATGGCGCCAGGTTCCCTCCAGACGTGACCCTTTGCATTCAGGCCAAAGAGTTGAATCTTGGTTTCATCAGACCAGAGAATCTTGTTTCTCACGGTCAGTCCTTTAGGTGCCTTTTGGCAAACTCCATGCGGGCTGTCATGTGCCTTTTACTGAGGAGTGGCCCACACCACCATAAAGGCCTGATTGGTGGAGCGCTGCAGAGATGGTTGTTCATCTGGAAGGTTCTCCCATTTCCACAGAGGAACTCTGGAGCTCTGTCAGTGTGACCTTCGGGATCTTGATCTTGTAGGCCCTTCTCCCCCAATTGCTCAGTTTGGCCAGGTAGCCAGCTCTAGGAAGAGCGTTGGTGGTGCCAAACTTCTTCCATTTAAGAATGATTGAGGCCACTGTATTCTTGGGGACCTTCAATGCTGCAGACATTTTTGGTACCCTTCCCCAGATATGTGCCGCGACACAATCCTGTCTCTGAGCTTTACGGACAATTCGTCAGACCTAATTTTTGCTCTGACATGCACTGTCAACTGTAGGACCTTACATAGACAGGTGTGCCTTTCCAAATCATGTCCAATCAATTTAATTCATCACAGGTGGACACCAATCAAGTTGTAGAAACATCTAGGATGATCAATGGAAACAGGATGCACCTGAGGTCAATTTTGAGTCTCATAGCAAAGGGTCTGTTTACTTAGATTTGAAAAAATCTAAAAATCTGTTTTCGCTTTGTCATTATGGGGTATTGTAAATGTATTTAATACATTTTAGAATAAGGCTGTAAAGTAACATTTTGAAAAGGGGAAGGGGTCTGAATACTTTCCGGATACACTTAGTGTGTGATCTTTATACATCATTAAAGAGAGGCAATAAGTGGTTCATACACAAAAATATTATTTTAGAGTTATTTTATTCTGTTTTATTAATCGAGGCAATTAATCAAATATAATATATTTTTTATGCGGACTATACTAAAATAGAGTAAATATGCAAATAAACAATATAATGATATGGCACAGTATGGCCCATAACAAATGTGTATAGCATTAATGGAGGAAAGGTCTTTCTACTAACCTTCAGGTAGTGAGACCTGGCCAAACAGGTGGGCCTCAGGTCCTCAGGGAGAGACTCCTCCTCCTTTAGCCCCTTCCTCATCACCATGACAACATCCTCATGGAATGATTTCTGATTGGTAGACAAGAGCAGGAAAAACAGGTGTCAAGTTTAGGAGAAGGATATATTGTTGTACAATATGTGAGATTAAATTTACTGTGTGGAGTCTTCCCTCCCATTAGAACATCTATAAGAGCATCTGCTAAATGACCAAAATGTATTTAAAGTGATCAGATTGTGGTCTGAGAAGAGCTACATGTTTCACAGTGGAACATTGATGTCATGATAGCAAAATCAACAACCGCTAGCTAGGTCTTAATAGTTTTCATGTAACATAATTCAAATGTTTATAAAGGACTGGGGTCTCTCACCAGTGAAGTGTACTGGCCGCCTGTACATTTTTGACCCACGGCATGTAGGTCGCAGATGGGCTGCTGTTGGTCCCTGAAAGCATTTAGTTCCGTGGATTCCTCACACTGCAGAAAACAAAAGAACAGCATGGTACAGTAAAATGGAGACCGACGTCAGGGATATACAATCCATAAGACAGTCTAAACGTGTAAAAGTTCAATAGTTTTTAATACTTGATTTTGGATATAGAGAAGAGCCATGTTATGAAAGTGAGAGAGCATGTTACGAGTATCTGACTTGTGACTACTTGACGTCTTTACTGTGATGGCAGCAGACATTACCTCTCTGCAGGTTATCAGGTGCTGGGCGGAGGAGTCAGAGAGGAGGTTGTTCAGCACATTCGCTAGCCCCGCCCTCAGCCTTTCCTTCAGCGCCTCCTTCCAGAATATGGGCTGTGATTGGCTGCAGCGTGTACAGGAATATACTACGCTCTCTGGCAGGCTAGACATGATCTCATACAGGTCATCTGGGAGACAGAAGAGAAGCAGAATTTCAATATAATGGAGTGGGTTTATAGTGGGTTAGGCCCTTAAGTTAGGGCCTACCTGAACAATTGGCCCAGAGTCGTCCAGGTTAGGCCAGTATATGCCGTCATTGTAAATAATAATTTGTTTTTAATTGACTTGTCTAATTGAATAAAGGTTAAATAAAATTAAATAGTTGGTGGCATCTTCCCCTACACATACTGTTAATAGGGGTGGTCACCCCTTCGCCTGGAGAACTACCCTCTTGCAGGATTTGGTTCCAGCTCTTATATCCAACACATCTGATTCTATTCTATTCTAATGAGATGCTCCTTGGAATTTTGATTATCTGGATTAGGTGTGTTTGTATAGAGCTAGAGCAAAAGCATTGCATACCCAGCAACACTGAGTGATGGCCACCCCTGTTGTACATCCCCTTGATAAAGACAGTTTTAAAGCTGAAACATTAGTGTCACTCACCAGAGAGTCCTTCACATTTAGAATGCACCCAGTGGCTACACATGGAGCACTCCATCATCTGGCTGTTGTGGTCGTTCTCCTCGTAACACTTGGAGCATATGGTGCAGAAGTTCCCTTGTAAAACAAATAAGAAACAAAATCAGATGTACTAAAGTAATCAATGATTAAATGGTTCTTTTGACCAATCAAAATAAAAAAGACACCCTGTTTAAATAAAATCAACCTATACAGTGCATTCGGATAGTATTAAGACCACTTGACTTTTTCCACATTGTTACATTACAGCCTTATTCTAAAATTCCTTTAAAAAAAACATTTTTATATTTTTTAAAAGACAAAGCAAAAAAAAGTTGAAATGTTTGCAAACGTATAAAAAGAAACAAAAAATGAAAAACAACATTTACATAAGTATTGATATGTCCGAGTCTTAATTATCAGGTAATCTATTGAAATTGTAACCTTTATTTAACTATGCAAGAACAAATTCTTATTTCCAATGACGGCCTACTCTGGCCAAATCCGGATGACGCTGGGCCAATTGTGTGCCGCCCTATGGAACTGCCAATCAAGGCCGGATGTGTGACAGCCTGGAATCAAACCAGGGTCTGTAATGACACCTCTTTCACTGAGATGCGGTGCCTTAGACCGCTGTGCCATTTGGGAGCCCTATTGAGTGCCATGGTATGGTTTCTACACCAGAAGTTAATGATTATCTGTAGGAGGAATATACAGTTGAAGTCGGAAGATTAGAAGCACTGAAGTTGGAGTCATTAAAAGTCATTTTTCAACCACTCCAAATTTCTTGTTAAGAAACTATAGTTTTGGCAAGTCGGATAGGACGTCTACTTTGTGCATGACAAGTAATCTTTCCAACAATTGTTTACAGGCAGATTATTTCACTTCTAATTCACTTTATCACAATTCTAGTGGATCAGAAGTTTCCATACACTTAGTTGACAGTGCCTTTTAACAGCTTGGAAAATTCCAGAACATGATGTCATGGCTTTAGAAGCTTCCGATAGGCTAAATGACATCATTTGAGTCAATTGTAGGTGTACCTGTGGATGTATTTCAAGGCCTACCTTCAAACTCATTGCCTCCTTGCTTGACATCATGGGAAAATCAAAAGTCAGCCAAGAACTCAGAAAAAAATATGTAGACCTCCACAAGTCTGGTTCATCCTTGGGAGCAATTTCCCAACGCTTGAAGGTAGCACATTCATCTGTACAAACAATAGTACGCAAGGGTAAACACCATGGGACCACGCAGCCGTCATACCGCTCAGGATGGCGACACGTTCTGTCTCCAAGAGATGAACCTACTTTGGTGCGAAAAGTGCAAATCAATCCCAGAACAGCAGCAAAGGACTTTGTGAAGATGGTGGAGAAAACAGGTACAAAAGTATCTATATCCACAGCAAAACGAGTCCTATATTGACATAAACTGAAAGGCCGCTCAGCAAGGAAGAAACCACTGCTCCAAAACCGCCATAAAAATGTAAAAAAAAGACTACGGTTTGCAACTGCACATGGGGACAAAGATTGTAATTTTTGGAGTAATGTCCTCTGGTCTGATTAAACAAAAATAGATAAAATTTGACCATAATGGCCATTGTTGTGTTGAGGAAAAAGGGGGAGGCCAGCAAGCCGAAGAACACCATCCCAACCGTGAAGCACGGGTGTGGCAACATGTTGTGGGGATGCTTTGCTGCAGGAGTGACTGGTGCACTTCACAAAATAGACGGCATCATGAGGAAGGAACATTATGCGGATATATTGAGGCAACATCAGTCAGGAATTTAAAGCATGGTCGCAAATGGGTCTTCCAAATGGACAATGACCTCAAGAATACATCCAAAGTTGTGGCAAAATGGCTTAAGGACAACAAAGTCAAGGTATTGGAGTGGCCATCACAAGAGCCTGACCTCAATCCTAAAGAAAATGTGTGGGCAGAACTGAAAAAGAGTGTGAGAGCAAGGAGATCTACAAGCCAGACTCAGTTACACCAGCTCTGTCAGGAGGAATAGGCCAAATTTAACCCAACTTATTGTGGGAAGCTTGTGGAAGACTACCCGAAACAAGTTAAACAATTTAAAGGCAATGCTACCAAATACTAATGGAGTGTATGGAAACTTCTGACCCACTGGGAATGTGATGAAAGAAATAAAAGCTTAAATAAATCCCTCTACTATTATTCTGACATTTAACATTCTTTAAAAAAGTGGTGATCGTAACTGACCTAAGACAAGGAATTTTTACTAGGATTAAATGTCAGGAATTGTAAAAAACTGAGTTTAAATTTATTTGTATATGGTGGAGGCAATTAAGCTTGGAATGTATTGAGTAAATGGTAGGCAATCACATGGTTGCAGGCACTGATAAGGGTGGAGAGATGTGGGTTAGTGAGGAATGGAGATCAAGTCACATTAAGGGAGAAGGTAGAGTTTATTGCCCGCATCACTTAACTTCCCTGCCTAGCAATAAACATGTCATGTTCAGAGGGAAGGATGATGCCCCAACCAAATTCAGGTATATAGAGTGGGGCAAAAAAGTATTTAGTCAGCCACCAAATTGTGCAAGTTCTCCCACTTAAAAAGATGAGGCCTGTAATTTTCATCATATGTACACTTCAACTATGACAGACAAAATGAGAGAAAAAAAATCCAGAAAAATCACATTGTAAGATTTTATGAATTTGTTTGCAAATTATGGTGGAAAATAAGTATTTGGTCAATAACAAAAGTTTCTCAATACTTTGTTATATACCCTTTGATGGCAATGACAGAGGTCAAACGTTTTCTGTAAGTCTTCACAAGGTTCACACACACTGTTGCTGGTATTTTGGCCCATTCCTCCATGCAGATCTCTAGAGCAGTGATGTTTTGGGGCTGTTGCTGGGCAACACATACTTTCAACTCCCTCCAAAGATTTTCTATGGGGTTGAGATCTGGAGACTGGCTAGGCCACTCAAGGACCTTGAAAATGCTTCTTACGAAGCCACTCCTTCGTTGCCCGGGCGGTGTTTGGGATCATTGTCATGCTGAAAGACCCAGACACGTTTCATCTTCAATGCCCTTGCTGATGGAAGGAGGTTTTCACTCAAAATCTCACGATACACGGCCCCATTCATTCTTTCCTTTACACGGATCAGTCGTCCTGGTCCCTTTGCAGAAAAACAGCCCCAAAGAATGATGTTTCCACCCCCATCATTCACAGTAGGTATGGTGTTCTTTGGATGCAACTCAGCATTCTTTGTCCTCCAAACACAACGAGCTGAGTTTTTACCAAAAAGTTATATTTTGGTTTCATCTGACCATGTGACATTCTCCCAATCTTCTTCTGGATCATCCAAATGCTCTCTAGCAAACTTCAGACAGGCCTGCACATGTACTGGCTTAAGGAGGGGGACAGGTCTGGCACTGCAGGATTTGAGTCCCTGGCGGCGTAGTGTGTTACTGATGGTAGGCGTTTGTTACTTTGGTCTCAGCTCTCTGCAGGTCATTCACTAGGTCCCCCTGTGTGGTTCTGGGATTTTTGCTCACCGTTCTTGTGATCATTTTGACCCCACGGGGTGAGATCTTGCATGGAGCCCCAGATCGAGGGAGATTATCAGTGGTCTTGTATGTCTTCCATTTCCTAATAATTGCTCCCACAGTTGATTTCTTCAAACCAAGCTGCTTACCTATTGCATATTCAGTCTTCCCAGCCTGGTGCAGGTCTACAATTTTGTTTCTGGTGTCCTTTGACAGCTCTTTGTGACTGTTTGAGGTTGTGGACAGGTCTTTTATACTGATAACAAGTTCAAACAGGTGCCATTAATACAGGTAATGAGTGGAGGACATAGGAGCCTCTTAAAGAAGAAGTTACAGGTCTGTGAGTGCCAGAAATATTGCTTGTTTGTAGGTGACCAAATACTTATTTTCCACCATAATTTGCAACTAAATTCATTAAAAGATCCTACAATTAGATTTTCTGGATTTTTTTTCTCATGTTGTCTGTCATAGTTGAAGTGTACCTATGATGAAAATTACAGGCCTCTCTCATCTTTTTAAGTGGGAGAACATGCACAATTGGTGGCTGACTAAATACTTTTTTTGCCCCACTGTATACTACCACTGGTGGAAACATGTCTGTCTTATGCAGCTGTAGGACACAAATGGGTTAATCAACTTGGTTTAAGCTTTACTAAGCGTCCGTGAGTTTATTACTCTTAATTTGGAACCTAACCATATTCAGACCCTTCACTCTGTACTTTAAGAACATTTGGCAGCGATTACAGCCGCAAGTCTTCTTGGGTATGACGCTCCAAGCTTGGCCCAACTGTATTTGGAGAGTTTTTCCCATTCTTCTCTTCAGATCCTCTCAAGTTCGATGGAGAGCGTCTCTGCACAGCTATTTTCAGGTCTCTCCAGGGATGTTAGATCGGGTTCAAGTCCGGGCTTTGGCCGGGCCACTCAAGGACATTGAAACTTGTCCCGAAGTCAATCCTGCGTTGTCTTGGCTGTGTGCTTAGGGTCGTTGTCCTGTTGGAACAAGTCTGAGGTCCCAAGTGCTCTGGAGCAGATTTTCATCAAGGATCTCTGTACATTGCTCCGCTCATCTTACCCTCGATCCTGACTAGTCTCCCCGTCCCTGCCGCTGAAAAACATCCCCATAGCATGATGCTGCCACCTGCATGCTTTAACGTAGGGGTGGTGCCAGGTTTCCTCCAGAAGTGACGCTTGGAATTCACAGAGTTCAATCTGGGTTTCATCAAACCAGGGAATCTGGTTTCTCATGGTCAGAGTCCTTTTGGAGTTTGCGAAAAAGGCCCCTAGATGGCTGTCATATGCCTTTTACTGGGGAGTGGCTTCAGTCTGAGTTCTACGGACAATTATTTCGACCTCATGGCTTGGTTTTTGCTCTGACAAATATGGGACCTTAAGTTCCACCTACTTTTTTTAAATTTATTTTTTTACATTTGTTTTCTGATATTGCATCTGCTTTTGATTTACTGAATGCTGTGGAATTATCTACTGTCATCTGGTTTTTCCCTCAATACCATCTGCTTTCCAAATCTATTGAATTTACCACAGGTGGACTCCAATCAAGTTGTAGAAACATCAAGGATGATCAATGGAAACAGGATGCACTCAAGAATAATAGTGAAGACATCAAACTATGAAATAACACATTGAATCATGTAGTAACCCCCCAAAAAAGTGTTAAATCAATATATATTTTATATGAGATTCTTCAAAGTAGCCACCCTTTGCCTTGATGACAGCTTTGCACACTCTTGGCATTCTCTCAGCCAGCATCATGAAGTAGTCAACTGGAATGCATTTCAATTAACAGGTGTGCCTTGTTAGCCAATCAGTTGTGTTGGGACAAGGTAGGGGTGGTATACAGAAGATAACCCTATTTGGAAAAATACCAAGTACATTTTATGGCAGGAACCACTCAAATAAGCAAAGAGAAACAGTGCATCCTTACTTCAAGACATGGTCAATCAATCCGGAAAATTCCAAGAACTTTAACCTCTTGAGTGTAGGGGCCAGTATTTTGATGTTTGGATGAAAAACATACCCAAATTAAACTGCCCATTTCTCAGGCTCAGAATCTAGAATATGCATATAAATTGTCAGATTAAGATAGAAAACATTAAAAGTTTCCTAAATATTGTCTGTGAGTAGAACATAACTGATATTGCAGGCGAAAACCTGAGAAATCCAACCAGGAAGTGGCCTCTATTTTGAAAGCTCCATGTTCCATAGCCTGCCTTCTCTCCATTTTAAGGGATATCAACCAGATTCCTTTTCCTATGGCTTCCACATGGTGTGAACAGTCTTTAGACATAGTTTCAGGCTTTTATTCTGAAAAAAATAGCGTGAAAGATCACATCGCATCAGTGGATGGCTGGGTGCCAGCAGCGTTTTGTATGCTCAACAGCTTGGAGCAGCCATTTTTTCTCTCTCTCCTATTGAAGAGGCTACATTCCCGGTTGATATATTATCAATTATATATTGTAAAAACAACCTGAGGATTGATTATAAAAAAAACATTTGAAATGTTTCTACGAACATTATGGATACTGTTTGGAATTTGTCTGCGATGTCGTGACCGCTCGAGCCTGTGGATTACTGAACACAACGCACCAACAAATGGAGGTATTTTGAATATAAAAGTAATCTTTATGGAACAAAAGGAACATTTGTGTAACTGGGAGTCTTGTGAGTGCAAACATCTGAAGATCATCAAAGGTAAGCGATTTAATTGATTGCTTTTCTGACTTTTGTGACCAATCTACTTGGCTGCTAGCTGTTTGTAATATTTTTCCTACTGAGAGAGATGTCCTTACATAAGCGCTTGGTATGCTTTCGGCGAAAATATTTATTGAAATCTGACACGCCAGGTGGATTAAAAACAAGCTACGCTGTGTTTTGCTATATTTGCACTTGTGATTTGAATTTGGCACTCTGCAATTCAGCGGTGGTTGACGAAAATGATCCCGCTAACGGGATGGGTGCATCAAGTTAAGGTTCCTTCAAGTGCAGTAACAAAAACCAGGTGCTTTGGCTCTCATGTGGACCGCTACAGGAAATGAAGACCCTGAGTTCTCTGCTGCAGAGGATAAGTTCATTAGAGTTACCAGCCTCAGACATTGCAGCCAAAATAAATGCTTCATAAAGTTCAAGTAACAGACACAGCTCAATATTAACTGTTCAGAGGAGACTATGAAATCAGGGCTTCATGGTCAAATTTCTGCAAAGAAACCACTAAAGGACACCAATATGAAGAGACTTTCTTGGGCCTAGAAACATGGAAATCTATCCTTTGTTCTGCTGAGTCCAAATTTGAGATTTTTGCTTCCAACTGACATGTCTTTGTGAGACGCAGAGTATGTGAACGGATGATCTCCGCATGTGTGGTTCCGACCGTGAAGCATGAGAGTGTGACGGTGCTTTGCTGGCAACAGTGTCAGTGATTTATTTAGAATTCAAGGCACACTTAACCAGCATGGCTACCACAGCATTCTGCAGCAATACGCCATCCCATCTGATTTGCGCTTAGTGGGACTATCATTTGTTTTTCAAATGGTCAATGAACCAACACATCTCCAGACTGTGTAAGGGCTATTTTACCAAGAAGGAGAGTGATGGAGTGCTGCATCAGATGACCTGGCCTCCACAATCACCTAACCTCAACCCAATTGAGATGGTTTGGGATGAGTTAGACCGCAGAGTGAAGGAAAAGCATTCCAGGTGGAGCTGGTTGAGAGAATGCCAAGAGTGTGCAATGATGTCATCAAGGCAAAGGGTGGCTACTTTGAAGAATCTAAAATGTAAAAAACTTTCTGGTTACTACATGATTCCATTCGTGTCATGTTATTGTTATGAAGTTTTTACTATAACTCTACAATCTAGAAAATAGTCAAATTAAAGAAAAACTCTAGACTCTTCACTGTTTTTGCTTTGTCATTATGGGGTAGTGTGTAGATTGAGTAAATAATGTATTTAAATACATTTTTGTATAAGGTTGTAACGTAACAAAATGTGGAAGGGGTCTGAAAACTTTGAATGCACCGTATGTATTGTGCTTGTCTGATGCTTTAAGCACTCTGATTAAGTAAGACAAATGACTCGAGGGAGCCAGAGATCAAAATAAGAAGAAAGAAACCTTAACCTGACCATCCTCCTTCCGCTCCTGCTGGCTTTTGCAGATTCTGCAATTACTCTCCTGAAGTTTTTTTTACTTCCCCCAATTTCATGGAATCCAATTGAGATCTTGTCTCATTGTTGCAAATATGAGCCCCCTAAACCAGAGAACGCTGGGCCAATTGTGAGCCGCCCTATGGTACTCCCGGTCACGGCCAGTTGTGACACAGCCTGGGATCGAACCTGGGTCTGTTGCAGTGCCTTAGACTGCTGTGCCACTTGGCAGGCCCCAATTATGGTTTTCATTAACACATTTTCATGGAACAGTTTCATTTAATTTATAACATTAACCCATCTCAAAATCATTGTCATGTAGTTAATCAAAATTATATCCAAATCTAAATGTTAAACCCAAAAGCGAACTTATTACCATTGCCAATTACAGTATGTAAAAATAGTCTTCATAAAGCCAATAAATCAAAACATTGCAGCATGCAGGTAGAAATATCCTGCTAAAAATGAATATCCTATAAATCACATGTCCGCAACGAACTTAAAACATTGTATCAACTTGGGTCCACGCAAACTTGCAACATTGTAAAAAAGATTCTGGGCCTTCAGTTTCTTGGGACAGACACAGATGTAGGCTATTACACAAGGGATAAGAGGTCATCAGATAGGAAAGATTTTTTTCAATACATTGAGAAACTATTGTCAATCAATGGATGTAAAAACAGACGGCTTGCTTTACTGTTTGAGGTGAAGAAAACATTACTTTGAGAAGCACCACAGCTCATTAGAGGTGGTCCGTCAAGCCAATCAGAAATACTATCAGATCCACAAATGGGCACATTTATATGCCTACATTTGCACGCAAGTCATGTAGCCATAGGCCTACTTCAGTATTGGTATTTTATTAGGATCCCTATAAGCTGTTGCAAAAGTAGCAGCTACTCTTCCTGGGGTCCAAACAAAACATGACATAATACAAAAGCTTCCTCTTGAGCAGACAGCTTGAAGAAAACCAGTCAATATGCAGGTCCCCAAGAAAGTAGACCTCTGTTTACATCACATACACTATCAAGCATTTCCCACACATTATTTAGATACTGTTAGAGTGTTGCTATAGGCCACCAAGTGCTAAAAGAAAAGGCTTTAGCTCTGCCAAGTGAACCTGCAACCACAACACCTCAATAACACAATACCTTCTTAAGCACCTGCCCCATAAGCATTTCTGTCTCTTCTATAGATGTTATATCCTTGTATTGCTACTGCTGTATCATCAAATGAATTATCTAAGTGAGTCTCAGAAATGGCTAATTTATGAACGTTATGATGTTCGCAAGTTATTGATTATAAGAATCTTATTTCCAAGGCTACATATATTAATATGGGCTATTTTCAGCCCTTTCCTGGGTAGCTTATCAGAGATAGTATGGAAAAGAGCAAACAAGCAAGAGAAAAAAATATAAATTCAGCAGTCCATTAAGGACGGTTGAGCTAACGTAGGCTAATGTGATTAGCATGAAGTTGTAAGTAACAAGAAAATGTCCAAGGACAGACATATCTGATATTGGCTGAAAGATTAATAAGAATTTAAGCTAACTGCACTGTCCAATTTACAGTAGCTATTACAGTGAAAATACCATGCTATTGTTTGAGGAGTGCGCAAAGTTGTGTACCCGAACATGTATTAATAAACCAAATTAGGGACATGGACAGTCTTGATTCAATATTTTTGAACAGAAATACAATGGTTCATTGGATCAGTCTAAAACGTTGCAGCCCTCTTGCGGCCAAAATCCAAATTGTGCCTGGGCAGGAATAATACATTGTCTTTCTCTTGCATTTCAAAGATTTGTACAAAAAAAAAACGTGTTTATTTATTTGTTTATTATCTTTCTCCAGATCAAATGTGTTATATATTCTCCGACATTCATTTAACATTTCCAAACACTTAAAAATGTTTCCTTTCAAATGGTATCAAGAATATGCATATCCTTGCTTCAGGCCTTGAGCTACAGGCATTTAGATTTGGGTATGTCATTTTAGGTGAAAATAGAAAAAAAGGGGGTGGATCCTTAAGAGGTTTTAATCAATTGGTGTGCGGGCTTCGAGGTTGATGCTACAAACCCATAGGCTTGGCTCTCTCATCCCTTCCAGGCTTCTGGGAGTGAGGGTGGACATTGACACTGTCACAGCGGATGTAAGCACTGTTCCCACGCGCTTCGGGAGCTTCCATGATTGGAGAATTTAAAAAACTTGCGGACCCCCAGAAAAAGTATTTTGTGTGGTGGTGCTTCTAATAGCGAATTAACTATAAAAACAAAGAGTCACACACTCTATATATAAACTCCTAGTAATTTATTGGGTATTTAACAACATTTTGGCACCACTGTACCTTCTTAGGGGTAAGGTCAAGAATACTTGATCAGACAAACAGTGCGATTAGTTCAACCAATGACAATAGTGAGGGGTGTGTCAATGATTAAGTTAATTAAAATGTATTAGTGAAACTAAAAAAATAAAAAATAAAAAAACACTTTAAGGCAGATGAAATATCTTACGGCTATTATTATATGATAACAATTGAATATTGTAAATATAAACTCAGCATAAACTGCGTTTATTTTCAGCAAACTTAACATGTGTAAATAGTTATGAAAATAACAACTGAGACAAACTGAAAAAGTTCCACAGACACGGGACTAACAGAAATGGAATAATGTGTCCCTGAACAAAGGGGGGGGGGGGTCAAAATCAAAAGTAACAGTCAGTATCTGGTGTGGCCAACAGCTGCATTAAGTACGGCAGTGCATCTCTTCCTCATGGACTGCACCAGATTTGCCAGTTCTTGATGTGAGATGTTACCCCACTCTTCCACCAAGGCACCTGCAAGTTCCCGGACATTTCTGGGGGGGAATGGCCCTAGCCCCCACCCTCCAATCCAACAGCTCCAGACGTGCTCAATGGCATTGAGATCCGGGCTCTTCGCTGGCCATGGCAGAACACCGACATTCCTGTCTTGCAGGAAATCACGCACAGAACGAGCTGGTGGCATTGTCATGCTATAGGGTCATGTCAGGATGAGCCTGAAGGAAGGTTACCACATGAGGGAGGAGGATGTCTTCCCTGTAACGCACAGTGTTGACTACCTGCAATGACAACAAGCTCAGTGCGATGATGCTCCGATGACACTGCTTCAGACCATGACGGACCCTCCACCTCCAAATCGATCCCGCTCCAGAGTACAGGCGGTGTAACGCTCATTCCTTTGACCATAAACGTGAATCTGAACATCATCCCTGTTGAGACAAAACCGCGACTTGTCAGTGAAGAGCACTTTTTGCCAGTCCTGTCTGGTCTAGCTACGGTGGGTTTGTGCCCATAGGCGACGTGGTTGCCCGTGATGTCTGGTGAGGACCTGCCTTTACTACAGGCCTACAAGCCCTCAGTCCAGCCTCTCTCAGCCTATTGCGGACAGTCTGAACACTGATGGAAGGATTGTGCGTTCCTGGTGTAACTCGGGCAGTTGTTGCCATCCTGTACCTGTCCCGCAGGTATGATGTTCGGATGTACCAATCCTGTGCAGGTGTTGTTACACGTGGTCTGCCACGGCGAGGACGATCAGCCGCCTGTCCTGTTTCCCTGTAGTGCCGTCTTAGGCGTCTCACAGTACGGACATTGCAATTTATTGCCCTGGCCACATCTGCAGTCCTCATGCCTCCTTGCAGCATGCCTAAGCTGTTAGTGTCTTAACGCCCGTTCCACAAGTGCATGTTCATTAAATTATGCATGGGAAACAGTGTTTAAACCCTTTGCAATGAAGATCTGTGAAGTTATTTGGATTTTTACGAATTATCCTTGAAAGATGGGGTCCTGAAAAAGGGACGTTAAAAAAGGGAAGTTTATGTATATACTGTGTTCTATGCCGCTCTGACATTGCTCATGCATATATTTTTCATTCCATTCCTTTCCTTAGATTTGTGTTTATTGTTGTGAAATTGTTAGATATTACTTGTTAGATATTTCTGCACTGTTGGCGCTAGAAACACAAGCTTTTCGCTACACCCGCAATAACATCTGCTAAACACGTGTATGTGACAAATACCATTTTATTTGATACTTTAATTTCTCAGAGATCATTTCACTCACTTGTTCTCAGACTCCATCCAGGTCTCATGTGGATATTCTGCTATTCCGTCCTCAACCATGTTGTTCAGCCTTGATTGTAATTGTAATTATGGATTGTAATTGTAATTATGGATTCACACACAGAACTAATGTCCTCTCTCAATGACTTAGATTGTTGTCATCTTGCCATTCTCCTGTTTCTATCGAGCTGACCATGGGAGAACTGCAAACTGTTTTTCAGGTCCTGGACCTCTCTGGTCAAGTCGTCCATTATTTTATTAGTTGAATCCACCAGTATTAAAAACGCTTAGGTTACTCTGTTTATCCTCGCAGCTCCAGACAAGGGAGGTCACAGGGAAGATTGCTTTGTTTTCAAACTGCGGGGATCTTGACAGCCACAAACCCGGGACAATCCGCAGTCCCAGGCACAATGGGTAACGGCATCACGGGTTGCATTCAAGCCGTCAAGAAAACCTTGATCGCTTGATAGGCAGCTAGCTGGCTGCTACGCAAAATAGTTCCTCAGACCCGGCCTTGGACATCAGGATCACTAGACAGAGTGATCCTGTTTCGTGTGAGCCAAACTACTAAGAAACTTTCTAATACGCTTTCAAAACAACAAACCATGCTCTCCCACGTTCAACAGGCAGTGACACACTGACGGGAACACAAGAATCCACATACAGTGCAGTGTGTAAATACATTACGAATAGTATGTGTGTGGGTCTGTGTGTAATCAGTTGTGGGTCCTTACTCTTAAAAAGAAAAGGAGCGCCGCACACTAGGAGCTCCGATGCAATAATTTATTAACCAACGTTTCAACAGCCACGCTGTCTTCATCAGTGTATAATGACAAACACTGCGGGTCACTAGTTGAAAGGACACACAGGTGTCTGTAATCCTGACCGGCAGTGGCTTAATTGAATGAAATCTAAATCAAACATATAAAAAGTATAAATGGATAAGATATGATCAGACACAATTTGGCTAAATAGGCCTACAAATGTTATTTACAATAAATAGCAAAAACCCAATAGTCACAAGAATGGCTTCAGATCAAAGTCTACGTTGAGACTGAAGGGGACAAGGGTCTTTAAATTAAAGATCCAGGCAGCCTCTCGATTTAAGGTCACCCCCTTTGTCCTCGGGAGGGAGATGTGTTCGATGACGATATAGCGAAGGGCCAAAATAAAATGGTTCGCAACTTGGTACTTTGAGGTTTTACTCAAAATTGATAGGAGCTCTCCAAACAAAAGACGATGAATGAATTCCCAAAACCCGTAAATGGTATGAAATAAACCAAAACGTGTTTCTCATAAGCATAGGTTGTGCGTCTGCAAACAATGTGTTCACGACAATCAGAACGGTAAAAGACTAGAATAATAATATATTGAATGCATTAACAGAAATGACCATAAACAAACATTGTAGATTAGAAATTATAGGAATTAACAGTAAATGTACTACTACTGGTGATATATGTAATGGGGAATTGATAGACTAACAATCAAACGATTAAGTTATGAAACAATGAATGTGCACAAATTGTCGGGAAAGAGCGCATTCAGGAGAGAGATGTGGATTGTTCATCTTAGTCACACTCCCCTTCTTGGTCTGTGCAATCCGCAATGGATTGGTTCACTGAGATGGGCGCGAATCAGATCGGTGTCCGATGTGCCATAGAAATAAAATATACGTATTTGCTGCTGCTCGAAAAAGAAAATAAATCTTGGTCAACCAACAGCCTATCGACCTAACAATCAACAAGTGGACTGATTGGGGTCAGTCTTAAATGATGGTAAGATCCTGACAAAGTATCAGTCCATCTAAGCAACTGCTCCCATCCCTCTCTTCTTGGCCTGTTCCTGGAGTTTGTGTATACCTTGCCTTGGTTGACTTGTGATGTGTCTCTGTGTGACTCACTGAGGTCCTACCTTTGCTGTGGAGGGTGCTGCAGTCGGGACAGAGGTCCTGCTCGTGGTTCCAGGCCATGTCCCAGGTCTTCCCTGGGGTCACGCCACAGCTCTTACACCGGATACACGTCATACACACCTGGGACAGGGGCAGGTAGCCCAGAAGTTAGAGAAATGGACCAGAACTTTAAGGACGCTGGTTGCTCCCAGGCCGGGCGAAGAAAGGTGGGAAACGAATTGGCTGAGAACTGAGGGTTGCTGGTTTCAGATCATTACTGGAATCCACTATTGTTGTGCCCTTGAGCAAGGCAATACACTTGCAATGTATGGTATTGACCCACAGTACAGTAAAAAACTGTCATAAATCAGAATGGGGAGAAGAGAAGCTAAACAGTAATATATGTTAAATTCCAGGTACTTACCCAGGGCATCTTACAGTTGATGGGCTTTGGGTAGGTGGGTCCCAGACAGGAGGGGTGGTAGCAGTTCTGACACCTCCTGCACTGCAACACAGGCTAAAGGAAGAAATAGTACGCTTAAAATGTGAAAGTGGGGGTGGGAAAAAAAACACACCTCAGATCCTGCTGACCATACACACCTTGTTGTTCTTGCTCTTACGGCCACACACGTGGCAGAACTTGCAGCGGCGGCAGCACCAGTTCTCCTTGTTCTTCTCCTGGGGGCGCTCTTCGGGCCAGAGGCAGAAGCTGTGGAAGGGTTCGCAGCACACCTGGCAGTAGATCATCTGAGGTAAGGTGGAAAAGCAGAAGGCAGTCAACTCTCAAAATCAGGAGAACACATATTGCACTAAACCTACTGTTTTATATACAACCCAGTGTAGCTATTCAGTAAACTATGGAGTCTCCTGTGTGCTTCCTAGTTCATTTGTTTTCCTCAAAACGGTCAGACTAATACTTATCGACAATGAAATGTGATCATTTGAATAATAATACTGCCAACATAGGCACTGAATAATCTGTGGATGCCTTTCCATGATTACCTCATGGTGTCCTTTGCTGGCACAGAGCAGACAGACAGGCTGAGGGGTGACGGGGACGGAGGTGAGAATACTCAGACCGCCCATCAACCACACGTTCTGGATGGCACAGTCCTCCTGGGAGAGAAATACAAGTTAAGTGTGAGTTAATAAACTTTGATTTTGCAGTCATTCATTAAGGAGTATATGAAAGACTAAGAAAAGGAGAAAGACAGTTGGCAATGAGTTAATAAGAAAATAAACAATTTCACATTTTTAAGAAAGTTTATATGGGAGGGAGATGGAGTGAAAGAGTGAGTGAGAGAGAGATACACACCTTAAAGTCCACGCGGATCCTGTGCGTCCCGGTCTTCAAGTGGCCCTTTTGGGGGAGTCTGTTGGTGAGCGCAGTGAGGATGTTTGTTGACGTGTTTTCCACAGCATTCTGGGAATGAAGGACATAGTGGGGATCAATTCTGAGATTGTATTGTTGCTCTCCCTCTAACAACAGTCATCTCCTCTTCCTGAGAAGACTCGTCATCCGACTCATCGTCTCTCTGCATGACCGACTGCACCACACACTGGGGCAGTCGCTGCAGCTGCACCTGCAGGCGCCGCCGTAACCGCAGCAGTGGGATCCTGGGAGGGCAGGGCTGGCTGGGGCTCCTTGTTAGGTGGCCCTCTGTAACCAACAGCCCTGGGCGGAGCTCCTCTGAGTCGCCCCCCTGTGCATGTGAAGGGGGGGGCTGCTTAAGCCATTGAGTGGGGGACCAGCGTTACAGCACGACCACGGTCACATGCTAAGCAGCGGGCCAAGGCAGAGGAAAGATGGAGAAGACCCACCAAAACCACCTTTGGCTTTGAGAATAAAGTGTTAAGAGAAGTGAAGGAGAAGAGTTAAGAGAGGGTTAGAAAATCCTGATCAGTTAAGGCATGCCAAGTCTCAGAGGAAAAGAAGGAGGTCCAATCACCAACAGTAGTCAACGTTGTTAGAGAGAGCGAGAAAGAAATCATAGGTCATGCCAGTCAAGAGAAACATGGAAAGAGTCACGGCATCTATGGACTATAAAATATTCGAATAAGTTCCAGAAAAACATGAAGATTCCAGAGGAGCAGTTTAAGGTAAAATGCATGCATCAGGGATGAATGTGAAAGGGGTAAGCTTTTCCAACATGAGAACAGAGTTATACGAGTCATTACCTTGTCGGCTCTGCATCGGCCCAGCAGTCCTTTGGGTGTCCCAGGTCTGCGGTGCCTTACAAATTCACTGGGCACTGGGCCATCCTCAGGAGCTAGGAGGCCAGAGGGTGCAGCATCTGTCAGAGAACAAAGGGGTTTTAAAGCATAAAAAAAGAATAACAAAGTCTCCACTCAAACCAAAATCCTGAAACGACAAAAAAAAATGTATTTTGGAATTTCTGACCTGCACTTCTATTGTCAATCACTGTCATCCTTAATCTCAATAACTATGGACTTCAACATCCACCACTAATCTTCTTATCTGCTTGGCTAATGGCTTTACATCCTTCAACTCTACCTGTCAGATAACTACATTTCAAGGATGGCGTTCAATGGATCTTGTTGTGGTCCAACTCAAAAGGAGAAGCCCGAATGTGCATCGACCTATACTTTCATCCATACACTACGGCTCCTATCCCGGTGTACGGAGTTACCTTGGCTGCTGGGAGCGTAAGGATTCTTTACCACGCCTTCTCCGCCTGTGTCCTCGTCCGAGTCAGACTTCAGCAGGTTGCTGTAGGAGCGTGGCGTCACGTTCCGCCTCGGCTGCTTCCTGGTGGAAGGCCTCAGGCAGTCTCCAAGGGTTGCAGGGGCCGAAATCTCCTCTGCATCTCCCCACGACGCCAAATCATTGTTGGACTGAAGGCCATTAGCTGACGTCTGGCGCCGCCGCCTCGAAAGGACTGCACGACAAAAAGAAGCCCAGTGGTAAAGCATTAAAAAAAATGCCTGAATATTTGGGCCATGAGGCAGGCCAGTGTCTAGTGTGGCTTTCGTTTAACTGTGTCAATGTTTTTGGTAGTAACAGCAAAAACAAACAAGTGGCGTTAATCATTAGTAAATGATTCCACCCTCTTCAAGACCTTGGTGCTTGCCTACAGAGCAGCAAGGGGAACTGCCCCTCAACTTTAGGCTCTCTCAAACCGAGCACTCCATTCCGCCATCTCTGGTCTCTTGGCCCTCCCACCCCTATGGGAAGGCAGCTCCCGCTCAGCCCAGTCAAAGCTCTTCTCTGTCCAGGCACCCCAATAGTGGAACAAGCTTCCCCCTAAAGTCAGGAGAGCGGAGTCCCTGCCCATCTTCCGAAAAGATCTGAAACCCTACCTCTTGAAGAGCATCTTAAATAACTCACGGCACCCCCATGCCCCCCTCCCAAGAAAAAGGCACTTGTATTTTCCTACCAGCACTGACATTGCTGATAAATACTTTGAGGGGGAACGTACTTGATACAATTGTGTTGTGGTCTCACCTAGCTATCTTAAGAAGAATGCAATAATTGCATAAGAGAGTCTGCTAAATTACAAATGCAAAATATTATAAATAGACGTATTAAACATTAGAACACAACAAACCTGTGAATGGCTTGATGCCGCGCTTTACTTTCCTTGCCTCAATCCGAACACATCGTTTTAACCTGGTGGCACAGGGACATATTTATCATCACCATCGAAAAATAGGTGCCAAGTTAAATTTGTACACAAGACAACTAGAGCCGATTATAGAAATTAAAAACTGTGTGCGCGCCTGTGTGTGTGTTCATGAGTGGATGAAAAGGGAAAGCAACGGCCACAATTCTAGGCACAGTCACTTACACACAGCACTGGCGTCTGGTGTTGGGCCCTCCAAACTTGGGCTTGTCCAGGCAGTTGAAGCAGGTGCTGCAGTCACGCTCATGCAGGCAGCCCTGGCAGGTCCCACAGCGGGTGGCGCGGCCCCCAGGACCAACCTCGCTATAGTTCCTCTTGAACTTCCGCTGCTTGCTGTACTTTTGCTTCGGTCTTGTCATCTTGTGCTTGACCGTGCAGTCAGAGGGGTCATCCGCAATGTCTAAAATCAGAGCGAGATCCAAAAATGATCTTAAATGACTTTGCAAACATATGTGACGTTAGCGCAGTGACCTACCTGAATCGACAAAGCTAAAATCAAGAAAACAAAGACTGTTTATGAAGCACGCTGATAAGAACTAAGGTTACCTTCTACAGCTGGTGAAGTGATGATGCCCTCTCGCTCATGAAGGGGCAGAGCGCTAAGCCTGGGGATATCGTCAGGCACCATGGCACGGGGTTGCCCCAACGCCACCGCTGCTGCCCGACAGACGTGCTTGATGCGTGGGCCGCCAGGGAGTTGGTCCTATCGGAACAGGAACATTTTCATAAATTAGAATTAAACTATTGTAATGAAATGCCACCCTAAACACAGCCACAGCACAAATGGCCTAAGCCTAATTCAAGAGAGGGAGGGGTGCAATGCAAATAGTCTGGGTAGCCATTTGATTAGATGTATAGAAGCCTTGGCGCTCCGGTACCACTTGCGTGCGGTAGCAGAGAGAACAGTCCAAGACTAGGGTTTCTGGACTAGGACCTTCCTCTGACACCACCTGGTATAGAGGTCGTGGATGGCAGGAAGCTTGGCACCGGCGATGTACTGGGCTGTGCGCACTACCCTCTGTAGTGCCTTGCGGTCGGAGGCCGAGCAGTTGCCATAACAGGCAGTGACATAACCCGTCAGGATGCTCTTGATGGTGCAGCTCTAAAACCATTTGAAGATCTGAGGACTCAGGCCAAATTTTGTCGTGCCCTCTTCACAACACCATGACGGTGTGCTTGGGACATGTTAGTTTGTTGGTGATGTGGACGCTAAGGACCATGAAGCTTTCAACCTCCTCCACTACAGCCCCGTCGATGAGAATGGGGACGTGCTCGGTCCTCCTTTTCCTGAAGTCCACAATCATCTCCGTCGTCTTGATCACGTTGAGGGAGAGGTTGTTGTCCTTGCACCACACGGCCAGGTCTCTGACCTCCTCCCTTTAGGCTGTCTCTTCATTTTCGATGATCAGGCCTACCACTGCTGTGTCATCAGCAAACTTAATGATGGTGTTGGAGTCGTGCCTGGCCCTGCAATCATGAGTGAACAGGGAGTACAGGAAGGGACTGAGCACGCACCCAAGGGGCCCTAGTGTTGACGATCAGTGTGGCGGATGTGTTGTTACCTACCCTTACCACCTGGGGGCGGCCCATCAGGAAGTCCAGGATGTGTTTAGTCCCAGGGTCCTTAGATTAGTGTTGAGCTTTGAGGGCACAAATAGTGTGAATGTTGACGTGTTTAAAAGGTCTTACTCACATCGACTGTGGAGATAGTGATCACACTGTTTCCTGGAAAAGCTGATGCTCTCATGCATGTTTCATTGTTACTTGCCTCGAAGCCCGCATAGAAGTTATTTAGCTCGTCTGGTAGGCTCGTGTCACAGGGCAGCTCTCGGCTGTGCTTTCCTTTGTAGTCTAATAGTTTACAAGCCCTGCCACATCCGACGTGCATCAGAGCCGGTGTAGTACAATTCGATCTTAGTCCTGTATTGACGCTCTGCCTGTTTGATGGTTCAACAGGATTTCTTATAAGCTTCCGGGTTAGAGTCCCCCTCCTTGAAAGCAGCAGCTTTACCCTTTAGCTCAGTGCGAATGCTGCCTGTAAATCCATGGCTTCTGGTTGGGGTATGTATGTACAGTCAGTGGGGACGACATCATCGATGCACTTATTGATGAAGCCAGTGACTGAGGTGGTGTACTCAATGCCATCGGAAGAATCTCAGGACATATTCTAGTCTGTGCTAGCAAAACAGTCCTGTAGTTTAGCATCTGCTTCATCTGAGCACTTTTTTATAAACCCGAGTCACTGGTGCGTCATGCTTTCATTTTTGCTTGGAATCAGGAGGATAGAATTATGGTCAGATTTGCCAAATGGAGGGCGAGGGAGAGCTTTGTACACATCTCTGTGTGTGGAGTAAAGGTGTTCTCGAGTAAAGGTGTTCTTTTTTCCCCCTCTGGTTGCATATTTAACATGCTGATAGAAATTAGGTAAAACGGAATTAAGTTTCCCTGCATTAAAGTCTCCGGCCACTAGGGGCGCCACCTCTGGATGTGCGTTTTCCTGTTTGCTTATGGCGGAATATTGAGTGCAGTCTTAGTGCCAGCGTCGGTCTGTGGTAGTATGTAGACAGCTACAAAAAAATACAGATATACTCTGGGTAGATAGTGTGGTCTACAGCTTATCATGAGATACTACCTCAGGCGAGCAAAACCTTGAGACTTCCTTAGATATAGTGCAACAGCTGCTGTTTACAAATATGCACAGGCCCCCGCCCCATGTCTTACCAGAGGCTGCTGTTCTATCCTGCCGATAGAACAGCATAGTGTATAACCCGCCAGCTGCAAGTTATTAATGCCGTCCTTCAGCACACGACTCGGTGAAACATAAGATATTACAGTTTTTAAATGTCCCGTTGGTAGGATATACGTGCTTTCAGTTCGTCCCATTTATTTTCCAGCGATTGAATGATAACTAACAGTATGGATGGCAAAGGCAGATAAGCCACTCGTAGCCTGGTCCTCACCTGGCACCCAGATCTCTTTCTGCGAGATCTCGCTTTCTTTCTCCAGCGAATGACAGGGATGAGGGGCTGTACGGGTGTTTGGAGTATATCCTTCCCATCCGACTCATTAAGGAAAAATTATTTGTCCGATTTGAGGTAACTAAATCGTTGTTCTGATGTCCAAAAGCTCATTTCGGTCATAAGAGACGGTAGCAGCAACATTATGTACAAAATAAGTTAACCTCTAGCGTCGAGCAATCCCGTATCTGGGAGCGTAATTATAGCCTCAAGCTCATTACCATAACGCAACGTTAACTATTCATGAAAATCGCAAATGAAATGAAAGAAATATATTCACTCACAAGCTTAGCATTTTGTTAACAACACTGTCATCTCAGATTTTCAAAATATGCTTTTCAACCATAGCTACACAAGCATTTGTGTAAGAGTATTGATAGCTAGCATAGCATTAAGCCTAGCATTCAGCAGGCAACATTTTCACAAAAACAAGAAAAGCATTCAAATAAAATCATTTACCTTTGAAGAACTTCGGATGTTTTCAATGACGAGACTCTTAGTTAGATAGCAAATGTTCATTTTTTCCAAAAAGATTATTTGTGTAGGAGAAATCGCTCTGTTTTGTTCATCACGTTTGGCTAAGAAAAAAAATCTGAAAATGCAGTCTCTACAACGCCGAACTTTTTACCAAATTAACTCCATAATATCGACAGAAACATGGCAAACGTTGTTTAGAATCAATCCTCAAGGTGTTTTTCACATATCTATTCGATGATAAATCATTCGTGGCAGCCGTGTTTCTCCTCGAAGCAAACGAAAAATACACGCAGCTGGAGATTACGCAATAATTGCAACGGAGGACACCAAGCGGCCACCTGGTAGATGTAGTCTCTTAAGGTCAATCTTCCAATGATTTGCATACAAATACGTCACAATGCTGTCGACACCTTGGGGAAACGACAGAAAGTCTAAGCTCATTCGTGACCCATACACAGCCATATAAGGAGACATTGGAACACAGCGCATTCAAAATCTGGGGCACTTCCTGTATGAAATTTCATCTTGGTTTCGCCTGTAGCATTAGTTCTGTGGCACTCACAGACAATATCTTTGCAGTTTTGGAAACGTCCGGGTGTTTTCTTTCCAAAGCTGTCAATTATATGCATAGTCGAGCATCTTTTCGTGACAAAGTATCTTGTTTAAAATGGGAAAGTTTTTTTAACCATAAACTAAAAGAGCGCCCCCTATATCAAAGAAGTTAAACAAAGCGAGAAAAAAAAATAACAAAATAGCACAGTTGGTTAAGAACCAATAAAACTGCGGCCATCCACACCGGCGCCATTATACTTAAGTCGTGTGCGTCAAATTGGCTCATTCATCTCCCCTGTAACTATTACCCAGGTCGTTGCTGTAAATGAGAATGTGTTCAGTCAACTTACCTGGTAAAATGTGGATTAAATTAAAAATAAAACACTGTACTATGAACATCAACAATACATAAGCATCAAACAGAGACCGACACAGGCGGCTAGAAATCCCCCCCCAAAAACACAGCCAGGGTCAGGAAACATAGGCTCACCTGAGCAGAGCCTCGCCTCCTCTTCCTCCTCCCTCCTAAATCTCTGGGACCAAGCTTAACCGATCCAGACAGGGGCTGAAAGAGACAAGGGTGTAACAATTAAAAACTATTACCTTTCAGTGCCATAGCAGTAAAACAGACTAATAACGTAGGCTGGGAATTCCCGGGGAGCTCACGATACGATATGTGAAATCAAATTAAAGTTTGTCTGTCACATGCGCCGCGCCAGTGAAATGCTTACATACAGGCTCTAACCAAGTGCAAAAAAAAGTATTAGGTAAACAATAGGTAGGTAAAGAAATAAAACAGTAAAATAAACAGGCTATATACAGTCGCGAGGCTACATACAGACACCGGTTAGTCAGGCTGATTAAGGTGGTATGTACATTTAGATGTACATAATGTGGGGCGGCAGGGTAGCCTAGTGGTTAGTGTTGGACTAGTAACCGAAAGGTTGCAAGTTCAAATCCCCGAGCTGACAAGGTACAAATCTGTCGTTCTGCCCCTGAACAGGCAGTAAACCCACTGTTCCTAGGCCTAGGCCGTCATTGAAAATAAGAATTTGTTCTTAACTGACTTGCCTAGTTAAATAAAAGGTAAAATAAATAAATAAATAAAAGATATGGTTAAAGTGACTATGCATATATGATGAACAGAGAGTAGCAGTAGCGTAAGAGGGGTTGGCGTGTGGTGGGTGAGACAAGGCAGATAGCCCGGGTTAGCCAAAGTGCGGGAGCACTGGTTGGTCGGCCCAATTGAGGTAGTATGTACACAAATGTATAGTTAAAGTGACTTGGCATATATGATAAACAGAGAGTAGCCGCAGCGCTTCTCATGATTCTACAGTGCCTTCAGAAAGTTCACACACCTTGACTTTTTCCACTTTGTAGTTACAGGCTGAATTTTTTATTGATTAAAATTACATTTGTCACTGGCCTACACACAACCCTATAATGTCAAAGTGGAGTTCTTTTTTACAATCTTTACAACAATTTTTGTGGGGGGGGGAAAGCTTGAATCAAAGCTTGAATCATGTCCTGAATCAATAAGTATTCAACCCCTTTGTTTTGGCAAACCTAAATAAGTTCAACTGTAAAAATGTGCTTAACAAGTCACGTAATAAGTTGCATGTACTCACTCCGGGGGAGGAGGGGGTACTGCTAAGCTATATGGAATTGTTTTAAGATCATCATACCAGGGAGCATTTTGATTTAGAATTTTAAGACTACAACATGAGGGGGGGGAGGGTTCACAACATCGAACACACAGTCCCCCAAAATATCAAAAATAATTTTGTTCCAAAGTGTCATATCTGAGAGCCATAAGAAATATATTTTTTTTAGGTTTGGACACACCTACTCATTCAAGGGTTTTTCTTTAGTGAAGACATCAAAACTATGAAATAACACATGGAATCATGTAGCACCCCCCCCCCCCCCCCCCCCCCCCAAAAAAGTGTTATATTTGAGATTCTTCAAAGTAGCCAACCTTTGCCTTGATGACAGCGTTGCACACTATTGGCATTTTCAGGACCCTGTCTTTAAAAGATAATTCATAAAAATCCAAATAACTTCACAGATCTTCATTGTAAAGTGTTTAAACACTGGTTTCCCATGATTCCCATCAATGAACCATAAACAATTATTGAACATGCACCTGTGGAACGGTCATTAAGACATTAACAGCTTACAGACGGTAGGCAATTAAAGAGGCCTTTCTACTGACTCTGAAAAACACCAAAAGAAAGATGCCCAGCATCCCTGCTCATCTGCGTGAACGTGCCTTAGGCATGCTGCAAGGAGGCATGAGAACTGCAGATGTGGCCAGGGCAATAAATTGCAACGTCCTAAGACAGCGCTACAGGGAGACGGACAGCTGATCGTCCTCGCAGTGTCAGACCACGTGTAACAACCAGAGGTCGACCGATTAATCGGAATGGCCGATTAAATAGGGCCGATTTCAAGTTTTTTTTTGTATACCTTTATTTAATTAGGCAAGTCATTTAAGAACACATTCTTAGAAGAACACATTCAATGATGGCCTAGGAACGGTGGGTTAACTGCCTTGTTCAGGGGCAGAACGACAGAATTTCACCGTGTCAGCTCAGGGGATCCAATCTTGCAACATTACAGTGAACTAGTCCAATAATGACCTGCAATAATGACCTGCCTCTCTCTCGTTGCACTCCACAAGGAGACTGCCTGTTACGCGAATGCAGTAAGCCAAGGTAAGTTGCTAGCTACCTTTAAACATATCTTATAAAAAACAATCATAATCACTAGTTAACTACACATGGTTGATATTACTAGATATTATCTTGCGTTGCATATAATCTGACTGAGCATACAAGTATCTGACTGAGCGGTGGTAGGCAGAAGCAGGCTCGTAAGCATTCATTCAAACAGCACTTTCGTGCGTTTTGCCAGCAGCTCTTCGTTGTGCTTCAAGCGTTGCGCTGTTTATTACTTCAAGCCTATCAACTCCCGAGATGAGGCTGGTGTAACCGAAGTGAAATGGCTAGCTAGTTAGCGCTCGCTAATAGCGTTTCAAATGTCACTCGCTCTGAGCCTTCTAGTTGTTCCCCTTGCTCTGCATGGGTTACGCTGCTTCGATGGTGGCTGTTGTCATTGTGTTGCTGTTCGAGCTCAGGGAGGAGCGAGGAGAGGGACGGAAGCTATACTGTTACACGGGCAATACTAAAGTGCCTATAAGAACACACTTCCGGCGCCGACAGAGATGGCCTCCTCGCTTCGCGTTCCTAGGAAACTATGCAGTTTTTTGTTTTTTTACGTGTTATTTCTTACACTAGTACCCCAGGTCATCTTAGGTTTCATTACATACAGCCGAGAAGAACTACTGAATATAAGATCAGCGTCAACTCACCATCAGTACGACCAAGAATATGTTTTTCGCGATGCGGATCCTGTGTTCTGCCTTACAACCAGTGCAACGGAGCGGATTACATGCAGCGACCCAAAAAAACGACTCAGAAAAAGAGGGAAACGAAGCGGTCTTCTGGTCAGACTCCGGAGACGGGCACACCGTGCACCACTCCCTAGCATTCTTCTTGCCAATGTCCAGTCTCTTGACAACAAGGTTGATGAAATCCGAGCAAGGGTAGCATTCCAGAGGGACATCAGAGACTGTAACGTTCTCTGCTTCACAGAAACATGGCTAACTGGAGAGACGCTATCCGAAGCGGTGCAGCCAGCGGGTTTCTCCACGCATCGCGCTGACAGAAACAAACATCTTTCTGGTAAGAAGAGGGGCGGGGGCGTATGCCTTATGACCAACGTGACATGGTGTGATGAAAGAAACATACAGGAACTCAAATCCTTCTGTTCACCTGATTTAGAATTCCTCACAATCAAATGTAGACCGCATTATCTACCAAGAGAATTCTCTTCGATTATAATCACAGCCGTATATATCCCCCCCCAAGCAGACACATCGATGGCTCTGAACGAACTTTATTTAACTCTCTGCAAACTGGAAACGATTTATCCGGAGGCTGCATTCATTGTAGCTGGGGATTTTAACAAGGCTAATCTGAAAACAAGACTCCCTAAATTTTATCAGCATATCGATTGCGCAACCAGGGGTGGAAAGACCCTGGATCATTGTTACTCTAACTTCCGCGACGCATATAAGGCCCTGCCCCGCCCCCCTTTCGGAAAAGCTGACCACGACTCCATTTTGTTGATCCCTGCCTACAGACAGAAACTAAAACAAGAAGCTCCCACGCTGAGGTCTGTCCAATGCTGGTCTGACCAAGCTGACTCCACACTCCAAGACTGCTTCCATCACGTGGACTGGGAGATGTTTCGTATTGCGTCAGACAACAACATTGACGAATACGCTGATTCGGTGTGCGAGTTCATTAGAACGTGCGTTGAAGATGACGTTCCCATAGCAACGATTAAAACATTCCCTAACCAGAAACCGTGGATTGATGGCAGCATTCGCGTGAAACTGAAGGCGCGAACCACTGCTTTTAATCAGGGCAAGGTGTCTGGTAACATGACTGAATACAAACAGTGCAGCTATTCCCTCCGCAAGGCTATCAAACAAGCTAAGCGCCAGTACAGAGACAAAGTAGAATCTCAATTCAACGGCTCAGACACAAGAGGCATGTGGCAGGGTCTACAGTCAATCACGGACTACAGGAAGAAACCCAGCCCAGTCACGGACCAGGATGTCTTGCTCCCAGGCAGACTAAATAACTTTTTCGCACGCTTTGAAGACAATACAGTGCCACTGACACGGACTGCAATGGAAACATGCGGTCTCTCCTTCACTGCAGCCGAAGCGAGTAAGACATTTAAACGTGTTAACCCTCGCAAGGCTGCAGGCCCAGACGGCATCCCCAGCCGCGCCCTCAGAGCATGCGCAGACCAGCTGGCCGGTGTGTTTACGGACATATTCAATCAATCCCTATACCAGTCTGCCGTTCCCACATGCTTCAAGAGGGCCACCATTGTTCCTGTTCCCAAGAAAGCTAAGGTAACTGAGCTAAACGACTACCGCCCCGTAGCACTCACATCAGTCATCATGAAGTGCTTTGAGAGACTAGTCAAGGACCATATCACCTCCACCCTACCTGACACCCTAGACCCACTCCAATTTGCTTACCGCCCAAATAGGTCCACAGACGATGCAATCTCAACCACACTGCACACTGCCCTAACCCATCCCGTCACCAAAAGCACTCACAAACTTCTACAGATGCACAATAGAGAGCATCCTGGCGGGCTGTATCACCGCCTGGTATGGCAACTGCACCGCCCTCAACCGTAAGGCTCTCCAGAGGGTAGTGAGGTCTGCACAACGCATCACCGGGGGCAAACTACCTGCCCTCCAGGACACCTACACCACCCGATGCTACAGGAAGGCCATAAAGATCATCAAGGACATCAACCACCCGAGCCACTGCCTGTTCACCCCCCTGTCATCCAGAAGGCGAGGTCAGTACAGGTGCATCAAAGCTGGGACCAAGAGACTGAAAAACAGCTTCTATCTCAAGGCCATCAGACTGTTAAACAGCCACCACTAACATTGAGTGGCTACTGCCAACACACTGTCAATGACACTGACTCTACTCCAGCCACTTTAATAATGGGAATTGATGGGAAATGATGTAAATATATCACTAGCCACTTTAAACAATGCTACCTTATATAATGTTACTTACCCTACATTATTCATCTCATATGCATACGTAGATACTGTACTCTATATCATCGACTGCATCCTTATGTAATACATGTATCACTAGCCACTTTAACTATGCCACTTGGTTTACATACTCATCTCATATGTATATACTGTACTCGATATCACCTACTGTATCTTGCCTATGCTGCTCTGTACCATCACTCATTCATATATCCTTATGTACATATTCTTTATCCCCTTACACTGTGTATAAGACAGTAGTTTTTTGGAATTGTTAGTTAGATTACTTGTTCGTTATTACTGCATTGTCGGAACTAGAAGCACAAGCATTTCGCTACACTCGCATTAACATCTGCTAACCATGTGTATGTGACAAATAAAATAAAATTTGATTTGGGTTAATGAAATACAAATGGTATAGAGGGAAATAGTTCTATAATTCCTATAATAACTACAATCTAAAACTTCTTACCTGGGAATATTGAAGACTCATGTTAAAAGGAACCACCAGCTTTCATGTTCTCATGTTCTGAGCAAGGAACTGAAACGTTAGCTTTCTTACATAGCATTTTTACTTTCCTCCCCTACATTTAGTTTTTGCATTATTTATACCAAATTGAACATGTTTCATTATTTACTTGAGGCTAAATTGATTTTATTGATGTATTAAATTAAAAGTGTTCATTCAGTATTGTTGTAATTGTCATTATTTACAAATAAATAAAAAATTAAAATTATAAATTTAAAAAATAAATTTAAATTATATATTTTGTTTATTTATTTGTATTATTTTTGTATTGTTATTTTTTTTAATTAATCGGACGATTAATCGGTATCGGCTTTTTTGGTCCTCCAATAATTCGGTATCGGTGTTGAAAAATCATAAATCGGTCGACCTCTAGTAACAACACCTGCATAGGATCGGTACATCCAAACATCACACCTGCAGGACAGGTACAGGACGGCAACAACAACTGCCCAAGTTACACCAGGAACGCACAATCCCTCCATCAGTGTTCAGACTGTCCGCAATAGGCTGAGAGAGGCTGGACTGAGGGCTTGTAAGGCCTGTTGTAACGGCAGACAACACCGACAACAAAGTCACCTATGGGCACAAACCCAACGTAGATAGACCAGACAGGACTGGGAAAAAGTGCTCTTCACTGACAAGTCGCGGTTTTGTCTCACCAGGGATGATGGTCGGATTCGCGATTATCGTCGAAGGAATGAGCGTTACACCGAGGCCTGTACTCTGGAGCGGGATCGATTTGGAGGTGGAGGGTCCATCGTCTGAGGCGGTGTGTCACAGCATCTTCGGACTGAGCTTGTTGTCATTGCAGGCAATCTCAATGCTGTGCGTTACAGGGAAGACATCCTCCTCCCTCATGTGGTACCCTTCCTGCAGGCTCATCCTGACATGACCCTACAGCATGACAATGTCACCAGCCATACTGCTTGTTCTGTGCATGATTTCCTGCAAGACAGGAATGTCAGTGTTCTGCCATGGCCAGTGAAGAGCCAGGATCTCAATCCCATTGAGCATGTCCGAGACCTGTTGGATCGGACAGTGAGGGCTAGGGCCATTCCCCCAAGAAATGTACCCTATAGCATGACCCTATAGTTCCTGGACCATGGTGGACACGTGGGGTAACATCTCACAGCAAGAACTGGCAAATCTGGTGCAGTCCATGAGGAAGAGATTCACTGCAGTACTTAATGCAGCTGGTGGCCACACCAGATACTGACTGTTACTTTTTATTTATTTTTATTTATTACAAGGCCATCTATTTGGTAGATGGGTAAAAACAAAATACAAATCTGACATTGAATATCCCTTTGAGCATGGTGAAGTTATTAATTACACTTTGGCTGGTGTCTCAATATATCCAGTCACTACAAAGATAAAGGCTTCCTTCCCTAACTCAGCTGCTCTGGACAGAATGGAAACCGCTCAGGGATTTCTCAGAGGCCAATGGTGATGAAAACAGTTATAGTTTGATGTCTGTGATAAGAGAAAATAGAGGATAAATCAACATTGTAGGTACTCCACAATACTAACTAAATGACAGAGTGAAAAGGAGGAAGCATGTAGAGAATAAGTACATTTTCTAAAAAAAACATAAATCCTATTTGCAATAAAGCACTGAACTGCAAAAACATTTGGCAAAGACATTCACTTTATATCCTGAATGCAGTGTTGTGTTGGATATTTTTTTAATTTCACCTTTATTTAACCAGGTAGACTAGTTGAGAACAAGTTCTCATTTACAACTGCGACAAGATAAAGCAAAGCAGTTCGACACATACAACAGAGTTACACATGGAATAAACATACAGTCAATAACAGAGTACAAAAAGTCTATACACAGTGTGTGCAAATGAGGTAGGATAAGGGAGGTAAGGCAATAAATAGGCCGTGGTGGCGAAGTAATACCAATATAGCAATTAAACACTAGAATGGTAGATGTGCAGAAGATGAATGTGCAAGTAGAGATACTGGGGTGCAAAGGAGCGAGATAAATAAATAAATAAATACAGTACGGGGATGAGGTAGTTGGATGGACTATGTACAGGTGCAGTGATCTGTAAGCTGCTCTGACAGCTGGTGCTTAAAGCTAGTGAAGGAGATATGAGTCTCCAGCTTCAGTGATCTTTGCAGTTCGTTCCAGTCATTGGCAGCAGAGAAAGGGAAGGAAAGGCAGCCAAAGGAATAATTGGCTTTGGGGGTGACCAGCGAGATATACCTGCTGGAGCGCGTGCTACTATGGTAACCAGTGAGCTGAGATAAGGCAGGGCTTTACCTAGCAAAGACTTGTAGATGACCTGGAGCCAGCGGGTTTGGCGACGAGTATGAAGCGAGGGCCAGCAAACGAGAGCGTACAGGTCACAGTGGTGGGTAATATATGGGGCTTTGGTGACAAATGGATGGCACTGTGTTGGAGGCTATTTTGTAAATAACATCACCGAAATCGAGGATTGGTCTGATGGTCAGTTTTACAAGGGTGTTTGGCAGCATGAGTGAAAGATGCTTTGTTGCGAAATAGGAAGCCGATTCTAGATTTAATTTTGGATTGGAGATGCTTAACTTTTTAGTGACAGGGGGCAGTATTCGGAAATTCGGATGAATGACGTGCCCAAAGTAAACTGCCTGTTACTCAGGGCCATAAGCTAGTATATGCATATCCTTGGTAGAATTGGATAGAAAACACTCTGCAGTTTCTAAAACTGTTAAAATAATGTCTGTGAGTATAACATAACTGATATGGAGGGCAAAAACTAGAGGAAAATCCATATAGGAAGTGAGATTTATTTTGATATGAGTGGTTTTCCATTGAATGCCTATTGACTATGTAATTGGTTAGGGCCCCGATTGTAGTTCCTATGGCAACAGCCCTGCTTATTCAGGGTGAATCAATGGCTGCATCTGGAACGACACCCTATTCCCCAAGTTGTGCACTACTTTTGACCAGAGCCCATAGGCCACAATTTAGAGAATAGGGTGCCATTTGGGACGCAGACATGGTAAATCAAGGTCACCGATTCTCACCTGTGATGACTTCATTGGTTTTTCTTGGTCGATCTTTACAAGCTGCAGCCTGGCTCTCTTCAGCTGGCCGATCTTAAGGAGTTGGACCTTGGCCCTCTTCAGCAGATGGAACATCCTCTTGTTGATGCTGGTGAGGTTGCTCCGATGGCTGGTGCCCCCCTGTTCCACCACCCTCCCATCAGCCTGGCTTTCTCCTTCGTAATCCTTGTCAGCAGCAGCCTCCGACCCTGGGGAGAAGAATCAGGCAAGTGTCCCTCTGACTAATTTGCAAAGGCTGACATCAAACCTGCAAATGGCAACTTATTCCCTATATTGTGCACTACTTTTTACCAGAGCCCTCTGGCAAGCAACACTGCAAGCTATACTGCTCCATCCTATGGGAATATGTGGAATTCAGACCCCTTGACTTTTTCCACTGTTACATTAGAGCCTTATATTCTACAATGGATTAAAATATTTTCCGCCCTAACCAATCTAGACACAATTCCTCATAATGACAAAGCAAATAAAGTTTAAATGTTTGCAAAACTGAAATATACCATTTACATAAGTAATCAGACCCTTTACTTTGTACTTTGTTGAAGCACCTTTGGCAGCGATTGCAGCCTAGATAGACTTTTTGGGTATGATGCTACAAGCTTGGAACACCTGTATTTGGAGAGTTTCTCCCATTCTTCTTTGCAGATCCTCTCAAGCTCTGCCACGTTGGATGTGGATCGTCACTGCACAGCTATTTTCAGGTCGCTCCAGATTTGTTAGATGGGGATCAAGTCCGGGCTCTGGCTGGCCCACTCAAGGACATTGAGACTTGTCCCGAAGATAGTCCTGCATTGTCTGAATACTTATGTAAATAAGGTATCTGTTTTTTATATTTTATAAATTTGCTAAAATGTCAAAAAAAAACTGTTTTCACTTTGTCATTGTGGGGCATTCCGTATAGATTGATGAGGATTTTTTTTAATAAATGTAATCAATTTTAGAATAATGCTGTAACGTAACAAAATGTGGAAAAGGGGAAGGGGTCTGAATACTTTCCGAACGCACTGTATTTGCATGACAACATCTAAGAATTCTACTTTAAAATCTGTCCAAATAATTTTCTGGAATAAGAAAATAGATGTTTGATAAATGTATTAGTTCCTATAGATCCATTAAGCAGAGCACAGAAAAGGCCTTACCTTGGACATTTTCTCTGTCATTTGCTGCCTCCTCCAGAGTCTCAGATGAAGCAGCTTGAGATGCAGCAGCATCGTTACTGACTAGCACCGCCAGTTTCCGCACAACCCCAGGGGAGTTAAGGTCCTCCATCTTCAGCTTGGACCTCCCCCTCTTCCTAACCGGCGAGGTCAAACATAGGTACTCCTGGACTTCTTCTGTGGTTTCACCATCAGCAGCACTAAGGCCTTTCTTCTTCTTCTGGGCCAGGCTGAGGGTCAGCTTCTTGAGTCTCTCGTAGACCTCGAGATGGGATGAGCCTGGGCTTGAGGAAAGGCTGGTCTTAAGTGTTTTTTTACCGGTTGAGCCGTCCACTTCAGGTTTGAACTCATTTTGACCTGGAATTTGAGACAAGTTGTCAATGTCATCATTGTCTGAATCATAAAAGGATAGGCTCATGGCATCCTCCTCCACCTTGTATTGGCACTTTTTTTTCAGGGATCCCCTAGGCAAGGATATGATCTCGTCATGGAGGAACCTCTTGGGTGCCTTAATGACACGTGAAGACCTGGCGCTCACCACAGGCAAGGAGATGGTACTGCTGCCTCCTTGTTGGATCTCTCCAGGGGACAGGAGAGGCTTGCCCTCTGTCCCGGTTCTCTCCCACTGCGCCTCCTGCTTCACTGGGGTTGGAAGCGACTCTGGTACGTAGGTGTCGAAGACAACCTTACGACGAAAGCATTTCACGACAGAATCTGGCGGACGAAGTTTCTGCACATTACTGGGCTTCCTCCTGAAGCCAAATATGGACTTACGCTTATATGGTGCTGGTTTCTTTCTTTCCGGGGGTATTGCTGGATCCTGACACAGCTCAGCACCAACCTCAGGGGAATCCCCAGTTCCCCTGGACACTCTATCCCTCTGCTGTTTATTCACAGGTTTAGGAGACAGTGCTACTCCTTGAGAGGCGGTGTGGGGATTCGTGGTCTTCTGTCCATTTCTAGACTGAGCTTCAACCTTGTCCCCTTGCTGAGATCCTTTTCTTCTCTTCCCAGACCTCTGTGGCTTAACTATGTCTGTTTCACTATCGTCTGCTGTTACCTCCCCAGCCTCTTTGACCTTGGAAGTCTTCCCTTTGCCCTTGACCACTGTCAGGGTCCACACCAGTTTACCCTGCTTGTTTCTGCTGGTTTGGGGTCGGACTATGCTGGACCCTGAGCCTCCCCTGCTTACCTTAGTTGTTTGTTCTTGCCTGTTCCTCTTTCTGGCTGTTGAAGACGATTCCACCGCTTTCCTTCCCCTTTTCCAGTCAGAGCCATCGGATTTCTCACTGCCCTTGCTTTTTGAGGCCTTTGTCCCAGTAGCCTGCTTTCCTGTAGACTTAACCCCCGAACTGATGGATTTCTTTTGGGCTGCCAGTTTGGCAATTATTTTGGGTTTCACAGCATTTTCTTCCTGACCCTCTCCAACTTCTTCTTCAGAGACCTTGCCTCCACTTTTCTTAAGCTTTGCTGTAAGTTCTGGAGCTAGGGGAGGCTTTTTTGGCTTTAATAATGATGATTGGAAAGGACTGCCTAGAAAGAAGAGGGAAACATGTCTTAATACAAATAGACTAATGTCAGACAATAACTTGATCATGTATATTATCAGGTATGCTACCAAAGCAATACATAGCAAATATGAAGGCTACTGCATATTTCTGCTAAGAAATGTGATAATTCCTGAGCACAGGTGATCTCACATCACTGTTCCTCATTAGCCTACTTACTTTTAGAGATATTGCGTGCTGAGAGTGTAGGCCGGTATTCCGTCCCAAACCCAGAGAAATCCTCATCCTAACACAGGAAAACAGGGTAGGAATGTGTTTAACAAAAAAATGTAATACTGACCCTAACAACCACAATAGGCTACACGAATACTTAGCAGGTATACTACACAACGCCTAATAATCAGCCAATGTATATTTCTTTACAATTAATAATTAAAATGTTTAGCCCTAATCGATCTTAAATCACAGGGTTGGGATCAGATTAATCCATGGACAGCAGCCCAGGTGATATCTGTTTACAAACCATCACACTGAACTGGTTTGAGAGATCAGGATTCAAAATGTAGTGGGGGATAACTGCAAACGGACATGTGTAATTTCAATTAGGTCTAGGCTAGTACAAATGCAAAGTGTGATCATTGATCAAACTCCACTTCAGCAGAAAATACAGGCCATCATGAAATGTACACTGTTCATAAATAGAGATCTGAATCCTATTCTATAGCATTACCGGAAGTTGAGGATGTGTAAGAAAGACAACTATAAAAAATTGCAAGGCAAAAACAAAATCTCTACACAGTAAACTGCAATCCGCTCACTAACCGAGAGGGCAAGCTGTGTGACAAAAAAAACTGCAGAAACGATATCGGGGCCAGACTACATTTTTTTACTGGGAGTTAAAACTGACAAGATTTAGAAGAGGAAAATAGACAGATCTCAAAGATCTGGGTGATATACAAGAAGCTTTACTGAGAGTGTATAAAGCTACTTACAAACTGGGTGGTTCAAGCCCTGAATGCTGATTGGCTGAGAGCCATGGTATATCAGACAATACACACAGATAAGACAAAACATTTATTTTTTACTTTACTATTCAGAAAGCATCTCAGAGGAGGAGTGCTGATCTAGAATCAGGTCCCTCCCTCTGTAAACAAGGTAGCACAAGTTAGAATCATCCCAGCAATGGCCCAAATTCACACAATTCTACCCCCTCCCCCACAACTACTAAAAAAATATTCAATGTAGGTAGTAATATTAATTTAATGTAGGTGCTGTAGTAATAGAAGCTATGAACCGAACTACGAAAGGCAAACATAAAAATACATTCATTTTCAAAATTCTATTTAAAAATCGATGAAATGTACTTTGTGTGGGTGTCATCCATCCGCAGGCACCATGTATGGATGTAGCACGGATGCATCCAAATACATTTCACTAGAAAGCAGCTTAAAAAAACAGAATAACATTGAAGAAGTTGCATCCATCTGCAGAGTTGATGCGACTGCTAGTATGCAAGCAAGCAAGCGATAAGAACATTGCCAGCCTGCATTGCAATCAAACAAACAAATACAATGAATAACAAGTCCACTTCTCAACAACCTAACTTCTCTAGCAACCGAACAACAAAGTTCAGGTGGATTAAATATAATTACGAATTAACTTATCAAAAATGTTAACAATCACGTTTTAATTGAGATTTACAGTAAATGTGCGCTTGTTTTCTTTGGCAATCGTGGAATAAGCAGGATAAACGTCTCCGTTCCATATATTATCTGGAACTAATGTACGTCAGTGTTTATCCCTTACATGTACGGTACCAGTCAAAAGATTGAGTAGGTGTCCATTCAAGTGTTTCTCATAAAAATTAAAAATAAAGCAGTGATCAGCATGTGGGAACTCCTTCAAGACTATTGGAAAAGCATTCCAGGTGAAGCTGGTTGAGAGAATGCAAAGAGTGTGCAAAGCTGTCATCAAGGCAAAGGGTGGCTACTTGGAAGAATCTAAAATAGATTTTGATTTGTTTAACACTTTGGTTACTACATAATTCCATGTGTGTTATTTCATAGTTTCGATGTCTTCTTTATTTTTACTGTTTTCATTGTAGAATAATAGTGAAAAACCCTTGAATGAGTAGGTGTGTCCAAACTTTTGACTGGTACTACATGGTACTACATGTACAGTGCACTCAGACCCCTTGACTTCTAAAATTAAAAATGCTTTCTCCTCAATCTAAACACAATACCCCATAAATTTATAAAAATAGAAAATACCTTGTATAAATAAGTATTCAGACCCTTTGCTATGAGAATCAAAATTGAGCACAGGTGCATCCTGTTTAAATTGATCATCCTTGAGATGTTTCTACAATTTGGAGTCCACCTGTGGTCAATTCAATTGATTGGACATGATTTGGAGATGAACACACCTGTATATAAGGTCCCACAGTTGACAGTCCATGTCGGAGCTAAAACCAAAACATGAGGTCAAAGGAATTGTCTCTAGAGCTCAGAGACAGGATTGTGTCAAGGCACAGATCTGGGGAAGGGTACAAAAACATTTCTGCAGCATTGAAGGTCTTTAAGAACAAAGTGGCCTCAATCATTCTTAAATGGAAGAAGTTTGGAAACACCAAACTAACTATTTTCTGCAATCTATTGTCATGCTGTCAAAAGAAAATTATAATTCCTAATTTTAAGATCAGGCCACACTCTGTCTCACACTGCCCAGGATTCAT